>NW_024757794.1:3349088-3476700 GCF_018991925.1 Homarus americanus
CGACACTCACCGCGTATATGATGAAAAATGCCGCGTTAAGTGAAAGTTCAGCTTTGGCAAGGCACCGCGTATATGCGAAAACGCGTTAAGTGAAAGCGCGTTAAGCGGGGTAAAACTGTATATATATATATATATATATATATATATATATATATATATATATATATATATATATATATATATATATATATATATATATATATATATATATATATATATATATATATATATATATATATATATATATATATATATATATATATATATATATGTAAAGAATTGAAGAAGGATAAGTATATAAAACAGGGTACTCATTGGAAAGAGTACTACACAGAACATATAAGTATATGAATAAATAGACTACTAACAGAAAAGAATAGCTGGATGGTAAATTATTGAAAAGAGAAAACTCGGCCCGTTACAACTGAAGGTGGTTTATATCTCTACTGTTATGGTCGAGAATTACCTGATAGTAAGCATCCTTCAAATCTAAGGTGCATATTTATTTCCGGCGGCCTTCTCAACTAATTCATCCAACCTTGGCAAAGGTTGTATATCTACTTTCAAGTGTTTGTTGACCACTTGGAAATCAAGGCACATACGTTTTGATCCATTAGGCTTAGTTACTAACACGATAGGTGATAGCCAAACAGCTGTTGGTGGTTCAATGATGTCCCTATCTCTCATCATTTCTTTAATAGTACCCTTCGCTTTCTCAGGATACCTATATTGAGGTAAGCTGGCAAACCCTTAATTGTTCCTATTTTATTTGGACCTAAGACAAACAATGCATCATGATTCATTACCACCTGTTGCAACTGTGTCCGCATGTCCCTATCCAAGTGTGGCCATGGTTGGGTCCTAATTAACTCCTTCAACTTGTCCTTTTTAGTCTCTCCACGTTTCACTTCATCACAGTCTGATACCATAGAATTTAATACATCTTGAACTTGTCTAATTTTCTGGACTGGGGAATTTTCCATACCACTACAAAGTATGCACTGCATTGGGGATTTCACATCATGAGTCAGTGTCATGGTCACGTTGACTGCTGATCTATTTAACTAATGATTCTTATTAAACTCCACGCCCGCAAAACATGAGTGAGTCCGCGACCCTTAGAAGGAGCGTGTTTACCCCCGCGATCTCTCCCAGTAAGCCCCGCCTTTGTGAAGACAGTTATCAATACGTTGTTTATTCCACTTTATCCTGGGAAGCTCAATCTTGAATTAGTCTGTGTAAATCAACCCAAGTAATTCGCCAGACCTTTGTCAACTGAGGGTCATCTTTGAATGAGTAACAATGAGTTTGTTTGTGATTATTGTCATTGCGTGAGTAGCGATTACTGGCAACTCAGGGGTATATAAACTCAAGATGGCCAGGGAGAGCGTCCCCTGACGCTGCCCCGTTTGTCTCCAGGTATGTTCCGTGTTCCCTAGCCATTCAGTTAATTCAGTCAATTGTAGTGAATATCAGTGTTCACCAGTGTTCATGATTTAACAGTTGAATTGTCATTCACCCAGTGTGGAAGTAATATAACGTAAATACGTCTGTCGTCTAGACAAGAGAGTTTGTTGGTGTTGTCATGTTTCTCGGTCCCCTGACGCTGCCCCGTTTGTCTCCAGATCCCATTGTGATTCTTGAATCGCTCTACCATCCAACAACGGCCTCGGATGTATTAGATGTCCAGTCGGGATCATATATGAGAAGATGGCACCGATGCGGCCTGATTAACGTGCCCCACGGCTTCGTTGGGCCCGACCCCAGACCCGCCATGTGTCTGGCTACCCCACAATAACAAAGGTCGTGGGCCCTTGTGTTCTGCCCTGGGTTACTCCTGGGAAGTGAATGTCCAGAGAGTGGTGTAACATGTATGTGAGGGATAATTAGTTGGAAATAATTATCCCATGTTGGGTAGTGGACCCCGGCATATACTAGGGTCATTGTTTATGTATATGTTGAATAATCTACAAGGAGTGCCATGTAATGTACCACCAGTAATGTTGTGAGTAAGAGTAAAGAAGAAGGTACTGAGTTTGCACTAAGCCCAGGAGGTGAGCCTGGAAATTATATGATTAATACAATATCTTTCCCCCATTGATTGCATATTAATAAACTTGTTTTTAGAGTAATTCTAGGTGTATTCATTTCTCCCACAGTATTTTACCTTTATTTCCATCCAAGTGACCTGATACCAAAATTACCATACTCACGTGCCTAGACCCTCGACCATGCTACCAAAAGAATGACCATGCTACCAAAAGAATGTCCAGGCTACCAAAGAATAGGTGACGGAACTGAGTAAGAGTAAGAACTAATAGAAGTGAGTAAGATGAGGGAGGTGTAGAAACAGAGAGGGAACCGGCCCCCTCACATTGGTGGCAGCCCAAGAACCCGCCCCCTCACATCAGTATTAAGGGTATTTTGTTAAACCTCTTATCATTTTCTCTCTGTATGGCCAGGTGATGTGGTGAGCACAGTGGTATTTCTGCAGACCGGTCTACCTTACCTAACTCTTCATAAATGTGTGAGGTAGTTCCGAGATTATTCCCTTCATCATCAAAGTAACAGAATTCATCATCATTAACTACTTCATATTCACCTAAAACAGCACCAGGACTCAAACAAACTGGCTGCTCCAAAACATTACTCACAGGAACATAAACATAGGAATCATCTTGGACTACCACACACATATCTGGTTGTTACTTCAACCCCATGCATAAATCTGAGACTTAAGGTCTGACCTAATCCTGCCTTCACCTTAACTGGTCTAATTTGAGAACTGTGCCCCCTTATTATAGTCTTCCTATCTACGTGCAAGTTAGTCAGCTCCTGGGAAGAAGGTAAGATCGAAGCATTCATGAGTTTGTTGACTTTGACAACCGTTCGCAACTTTCCTTCATGATTTGGTTTCCAATAAACTTGTTTATGACCCCCCAAATGAACTGATTCTTTTCTTGATGCCACCAAACTCTAAATCTGCCTAAAATGTCTGCTCCCAATAATACTTCAGTGTCCAACTTGCTATCTTCCACTATTACGGCTTGGTGACGGATTCTTTTCGGGACATTAGTACACTGATAACAACAGTGCCTTGGGTTTTGAATTCTTCCCCGTTAATAGCTACATATCTTTGGGTACAAGGCCTAATGGGCCCCACCCTCAAGGCACTCACCAAACTATCTTTAATGATTGTGGCTTCACTACCCGTATCAACCAACGTTATACAAGTATGTCCATTGGGCATACTTGTATAACGTTGGTTGATACGGGTAGGACAAAGTTGGGGCAACTGTCACACCCTAATGTCCACATATAGGTAACTTAATAGAAGGAGAAATGTGTGGAAAAGGTTGTCGTGGTCATTGACTCAGAGGGTGATTCCTAGCTTGGCGTCCTGGACAAGTGGTTTGATAACTCCTACAGTTCATTCTCATACACGCGTAACATGAACCTATTCTGGGCTTTAATGGACAATTATACTGGTTATGGTCATCCTTCTTACAATACCTACACCATTCGTTCCCTGTCCAACTTTGAGTGTCAGTCTCCTTCCACCTCGTGTTCTGATCCTGTCTTCTGTCAGTCTCTTTCATATGATAGTCTCCCAGAGCTCTGTATTTATCTGGTACTGGCTTGGATTGTACTGGTTCCTGGCGGGCCTGTCTAACATGATGCTGTCCCCTGTCCTGTGATCTCAAATACCAATCTCTACACCTTGTCAACTCGTTCAAAAATGGGTCTAAGGGTACGCTTGACCAGTGGTATCTCCTTAACTCTCTCTGCATTTGCCCTGGCAAGCCATCATACAATACATCTTTCATAAACTGATCTTTCCGTAGTACTGGTTCAAACTTCCTCTCCATGGCTGCCAGCTTATGCTTCATTTGTTCCACACATCTTTCTGGATCGTCCTCTAAATGATATTCTTCTTTCAAAAGATCTGCCCATGCTTTATTCCGAGCATTCGGGCCCGTGTTGAATTTCGTCAGAGCTTGCCTAAGGGTGTTCCAATCCCACGTTCCCCTGCTATCCAATTCCTCTAGAACCCTCTGTTCTAAGGGACTCTCCATTCTGCTAAGAGCCGCTTCTACCCGATGGTCATCTTGCTTAAGTAACCACTCTACCTGTCTACAAAAAGTTCTAATGTAGCTCACAGAATCCAACCCTGTTAGTTTTTCCAATGATAACGTTTTAACATAACTAAGGTTGAACACGGCTGCTTCCCTATCACTTCTCTTGGTATGGTCAGTAAGTTTGGAATGAACCTCTGGATCAACTTTAAGGTTACCTGGGTGTGTGGTGTTGATCCCTGATTGTGGTACCGAGTGGGAACTTTCTGCCGGTGGGGCAGTTGGGGTGTCATTTCCTACAACTGACTCTAGATCAGTGTCTGGGCTCTTTGTATGCTGGAGTTCTTGTTTTAGTTCCCTAACCTGTTTCTGTAATTCTTCTAACTCCGAGTATTGTCTCTCGTTGATCAGCAAAGCCCGTTCCAATCTCTCTGCCAATGTGTCCCCAACTATGGTACTTTCCTGTTCTACTGACTCATCCATTTTGACCTAAAAATGCTACCCCTCGACCAAAGAAATATAGGAACCACTTAACACAACTACTATCCTGTACTACTGCAACCTGAATTGATCAATGGTACAATACAACACTATGCAACACCTTAACATGGCACTAAAAATTGTAACTCACATCAACTGGAGACCGAAAGTCCTATGGTATTCCATAGGTGAACCACTTAACAAACATCAGAGGTGAACCACTTGAGACACTTCTCAGACACAGTATGGACTCCCTTACTTCAATGTCAACAAGGTTAATCCACAACTTCTGTAATTATTAATACACATTAATGCTGGGTAAAACACACACAAAACAAATCAATGACACACATTACTTCAGTACTGTCTAAACTTTCAAAAATTCTTCTGACATTAATGTACCCAATCAATATTATTCACATGCAAGTATCACTCTAAAGTCAGATAATCCATCATTAAAATACTTGTCTACTTCTGCAACTTAATCACAGCTTCTATTCCCTCGGATTTGATCAATGATTAAAAACCATCCCACCGCTATAGCCACCAATTTATACTGCCAGATTCTGGGGTCACTAATTCCAAGGGGGATAACTTAACTATAGTCTTAATTTTAAAGGTTGCTGCCACCAGACCCCCTCTGGGCAGTATGTAGCTTGTTAGGTAGCGGGCAGAGTGAACTAGGCAATGGGTTGGGTTTTTCATTGACCAAATTGGTAAGGGGAAGAAGGGTGAAACAATAACATGTCTTAACTAATTTATTCCTTTTAAAACATATTGCATTCCGTCAAAATACCAGAAGAGTTGGCCATCCTCAGAACAACAACTATGATTTTAGTTACACTGCTCAACAACAGACGTCTTACATTAATTGCGTGTCATAAACATACTCATTCCTCATAACAATCATTCCTTGGTCATTCCTGCTAACTTATAACACCAAACACGTCAGACTGCACCACCTGTTAGAGTATAACATCACCTGTTACCTTACAAAAAGAGTTGGCTTCATCAGAAGAACAACTATTATTTTCATTACATTTCTCTTGATGAGCAGATGGGATACTGCCCAGGTAATCATACCAGTACTGGTTCCACGCCTGGTATTATAGGTCGCTCCACGTAGCGACAGTGAAACTTCTCAAGTATACAGTGATTTTCTCCTATCCTGGCTGGTGATATGTAGGATATCTACAGATTCACAGTAGAGGTGCAGGACCACTGTGAGCAGACGCCCCCCCATATGGTGTGGCCTTCACAGTGTGGTCATGGCTGACGCCCGAGAGGAGCTCAGAACGCGTCCTGTGTTGGGAGAAGTCGAGGCATCACTAAGAATAATGCCTGAGGGGCTTTCGTCACCACACACTAGTACACTATGACTTCACTTTATAGCATCAGGCAAGGTTTTAAGATGTACAAACTGCTAGATAAGTCTTTTTAGGGCTGAATAAAGCATGATGAAGGGCACTGACCTGTGTTGGGAAAAGTCGAGGCGTCACTAAGGGCGATGTCCTGACTCCCGCGCTCCTCTCTGTCTAGGCCTACAGTTTCCAATATTTAATTTTCACTTTGAATTCTTATGGTTCTCACATCTCCATTTTCCTATCTATTGTGACCTTATGCTTTATAAATACATATCTTAATCCTAAATTACACACCAAGGTAAGGTTCTGGTTTGCTAGTTCCTGGGTAAATTCATTGGTTTATAATGTCAATGCGGTATGCCCGAGGCGGCCTAGGCGTCAACCCAAACAAAGCCTAGCGTCGGTATGGAGTGGATACCTCCCCTACAAACGCTGTTTGTCGCTGAGTAGCCGACCCCGCGAATTCCCCAGTGTATGCCTCGTGGTGTCAAAAGCATTTGATATAGTCTGGCATGAAGGACTGAAGTTGAAAATAATCAAATTGGACATGCCTACCAATATCACAACACTACTATGCAATTTCTTAGACAACAGAAAGGCCAAATTAATCATCGACAACCATCTAGGACAAACTTTCAACCTTCATAGTGGAGTTCCCCAAGGCAGTAATATATCGCCGACATTATACACTGTATACACGGCAGACATGCCGCAACCACGGCAATCAGAATATATAGCATACGCAGATGATGTCACACAGATAGTCAGGTACCCAGGAAAATCTAAACAAATGATGGCCATTAGAACAAGCAGAGAAATAGAGATAATAAACAACTATGAACGAAAATGGAAGATAAAAACCAATGTCCAAAAACTCAAAATAATTCACATCGCAAAAACAAACCCATATCCTATTATTGTCAACAACCAACAAATACCATATGCTGCCAACGGAAAAATATTAGGACTCAAGATATCCAGAAGCGGAATAATCCCCCACATCAATGAAAGAATAGCTATGGCAAAATCACAACTTACAAAGCTCAGAAGATTCCGCCAATTAAACACCAACACGCAATTGCACCTATACAAAGCTCGGATCAGACCACACTTAGAATACCCTCCGATACCTCTGAACACAATCGCAAGAACAAATCAACTCAAATTTCAAGCAGTGCAAAATATAGCCCTCAGAAGAGCGGCAAAACACCAACCACCATACACACAAACAGTACAAGACACACACACAGAACACGGCATAGACCCACTCAACACCAGAATACACACCCAAGCAAATGCAATATGGGAAAAAATCCAGCAAGAACAGGATCCCATACACATACTAAACCAACTAATTGAGGAAAACAACAACACATCGCACAGATGGTGGCCTAGAAGCAGAAAAAATGATAACGAAGAACCAGAGCTGCTATATACACAATAAAAAAGAACCAAAAGATGGGGATCATCCCTCCAGTGCCACAAGGACCTGGAGGGACCCCCCCCCTATCATAATATGCCCCAAGGAAACATCAAATAGAACAACTTAGCTTAGCTTGGCTGAGACCGGCCTTCCCTAACCGAATGAGTCCTCTAATGCAGCACTGTTGACGGAAGACAAAAAACCCCGTCTCCGCAAGGTGGATAGCCCACCTGCTGTTAACCTCCTCCTCTATTTCCCACTTCTGAACTTTACCTTGTACTGTACCCTTCTTGCACCCTCAGAGCAAATGCACTAGCGTAGCTGGGGGGGCAGTCCGCCCGGGCGGCACTTTTGGGTCTGCTCATCACCCATATCTGCAGCTACTGGAGACGTTAATCCATCCCTTTGTATCGGCGGCAAGTTAATCCTTGTCGTGTCTGACCTAACACCTGACCCACATCATCACGGCCACGTCATGAGCTACACCCTTGCTATGCGCCCCCCGCCACACACACAACCTGTAACCTGTTGAGGATTAAGGAAACAACTTCAAACAAGTACGCCAGTGAGCTCATGTGGTGTGGGTCAGGTGTTAGGTCAGACACGACGAGGATTAACTTGCCGCCTATACACATGATAAATATGAGTGTCAAATAGATCACGATCACGACGACATTGATAAAGAGGAGTTCCTCGTTGAGAGAAAAAGACTTCAGCATTTTGTTGCTGTTGCTGCTATAACTATTAAAGACAGAATACAGACGTGGAAAGAAGGCCCCCTTGAACTTTTGCAGTTTATTCAAAAGTATAACCTTGGGAACTCGGTTCCAAATATAGTAATAATGCTGAGGATTTTCCTCACAATTGCTGTTAGTGTTGCTACCTGTGAGAGGAGTTTTTCGAAACTAAAACTGATCAAGAATTACTTACGATCTACTATGAGCACCTTGCGGTTGAGAAATCTTGCCATACTGTCTATAGAGCGATAATTGACAGATGAAATAGTTTTTGACAATGTCATTGAAGAATTTGCCAACAAAAAACAAGAAAAGTTACTTTGTAGAAAGTTGTAGTTTTCATTTCAGAAATAAAGATGGTCCTAATTTTTTACACTTTTTTACTTTTTTCCCTATCCTATATGTCGTTTTTGCTTTTTGTTTAACTGTTACTTATAAAGTTTAAGTATGTTTGGTGTGTATTTAAAGCATACTATATTTGAGTATGTGAAAGTACAGTAATATTATAATGGTACACAAACTATTTAATATATATATATATATATATATATATATATATATATATATATATATATATATATATATATATATATATATATATATATATATAAGAGTGAGTCACTGTGCAATATGTATTTTTTGTGGGGGCACGGGGGGGTGTCAAACTCTAGGGCCGCCCCGGGCGGCACACACTCTAGCTACGCCACTGACTGCAAATGCTCTCTTCTCTCCGTATCACCGACCGACCGACCACTCTCTTTCTACCTACACCAACCAGCAAGCAACACCATCTCCTCCGCTTCTGCCTGGCGGTCCTCGCTCCCACCGGCGAGCATGGCAACCCACAAGCTTGTCCTCCTCTGAGCACCCTCACCAACCAGCTCTCTCTACCTCACGCTTGGACCCACGCTGCCTCCTCCCAGCACCAGCCACCAAGCTGCATTGTACATCCAATATAACATGTATACAGAGAGCACATTGTGAGTTTCCTTTCTCCATCCCATCCTGAGTGTGAACCCAAACATCACATAACCCCACAGGTATACAAAATATTTTCTTTGAAGCATAGTTTCTGGATCACTTCCAACACTTCACATAGGTCTGATACATTTATCCTTTTTCCAGATCATTGTTCTCATGTATTTTTATATGATATCTGCGGAAGTTATGTTCGCTAAAAACGTTCACAGATGTACATAGTATGACCTTCAAACTACAATCTACACTTAGCCTGGGGCGGTCCGCCCCGGGCGGCACTTTTGGGGGGCGGCACTTTTGAGTCTGCTCATCACCCATATCTGCAGCTACTGGAGACGTTAATCCATCCCTTTGTATCGGCGGCAAGTTAATCCTTGTCGTGTCTGACCTAACACCTGACCCACATCATCACGGCCACGTCATGAGCTACACCCTTGCTATGCGCCCCCCCCCCTCCGCCACACACACAACCTGTAACCTGTTGAGGTTTAAGGAAACAACTTCAAACAAGTACGCTAGTGAGCTCATGTGGTGTGGGTCAGGTGTTAGGTCAGACACGACGAGGATTAACTTGCCGCCGATACAAAGGGAAGGATTAACGTCTCCAGTAGCTGCAAAACCATGCAGTCTCGGGTCATATCAGTTCATGTACAGCCGACCAATCCACTAGTTACAAGCAATTCACTTCAGTTCTGCACAAGTCTCCATCGTGACAAGACGAGGGGAGGCTAGACGACTTAAGAACATAAGAACATAAGAAAATAAGGAGTCTACAATAGGCCGGTTGGCCTGTGCATGGCAGCTCCTGTCGAGAGTTACTACCACTCTCTATCATCCATGAATCTATCTAGCCTCCTTTTGAAACTTTCCAGAGTTCCCGCACCCACCACAAAGTTGCTAAGCTTGTTCCACTCGTCCACCACCCTATTTGTGAACCAGTTTCTTCCTATCTCCCTCCTAAACCTAAACTTATACAACTTGAATCCGTTGCTCCGAGTCCTATCCTGCTCGGATATTATAAGAACTTTATCTATATCCCCTTTATTGATTCCTTTCACCCACTTAAATACTTCTATCATATCTCCCCGCACTCTTCGTCTTTCTAGGGAATGCAAGTTAAGTTTCTTTAACCTATCCTGATATGGAAGGTTTCTAAGTCCCGGAATAATTTTTGTCATCCTTCGCTGCACCGACTCTAGTGAATTTATATCCATTGTATAATAGGGGCACCAGAACTGCACCGCATAATCGAGGTGCTGCCTAACTAGCGCAAGATATAGTTGCAATAAGACCTCTGCACTCTTATTACTTACACTCCTAGATATAAAACCCAATACTCTGTTTGCCTTATTTCGAACATTAACGCACTGTTTTCTAGGCCGTAGGTCCGGGCTTACAAGTACCCCTAGGTCTCTTTCACAAGTCGACTTCTCTAGGTTGATGTTGTTAAGGCTGTATTCATTATAAGTATTTGTTCTTCCAATATTAAGTACGCTGCACTTGCTGGTGTTGAATTTCATTTGCCATTTTTCAGACCACCCCTGCAGTTTATTTAGATCCTCCTGTAATGCATTTGCATCCTGCCCTGAATTAATTTGCCGCCCTATTTTGGTGTCATCCGCAAACTTGCTTATGTCACTGCTGATCCCAGTATCTAAATCGTTTATGTAGATTATGAACAAGAGTGGGCCTAGTACTGACCCCTGGGGAACCCCACTGGTTACACGGCCCCACTCAGATTTAACATCATCTACGCTGACCCTCTGCGTTCTATCGGTGAGCCATGATTTTATCCAATTTAAAACTTTCCCCTCGATACCATGAGCCTTAATTTTTCTCAGAAGCCTCTGATGCGGTACTCTGTCAAATGCTTTGCTAAAGTCTAAGTAAATAACATTGTAATTTTCGTCATTATCTACTACCTCGAAGACTTTCCTAAAAAACGTTAGCAGATTTGTTAGACAAGATTTTCCCTTTGTAAACCCATGTTGAGAGTCGTAGATTAATTTGCTTTTCTCTAGATGCGATCGGATGCTATCTGCTATAATTGATTCAAGAAATTTCCCCACTACTGACGTCAAACTGATCGGCTGGTAATTTGACGCTGATGCTCTGTCTCCCTTTTTGAATATGGGTACTACATTTGCCTGTTCTCTTGTGTTTTCGATTCAGTTATTTACTTCGTTGGAAGACATAATACTATAAGGTAAGAAATATTAAAGTATTGGTTAAAAACTATTGATGTGACTTTTGCTGCGGTACTGAGATTAAATATTAAGATTAAATATTAAGTTTAAGTATGTTTGGTGTATATTTAAAGCATACTATATTTGAGTATGTGAAAGTACAGTAATATTATAATGGTACACAAACTATTTAATATATATATATATATATATATATATATATATATATATATATATATATATATATATATATATATAAGACTGAGTCACTGTACAATTTGTATTTTTGTGGGGCACGCGGGGGGAACGGCGCCAACTCAAGGGCGCCGCCCCGGGAGGCACACACTCTAGCTACGCCACTGCCTGGATAGTACACTAGCCCGGATCAATTGGACTCTCACAACCATCCTACAGATACCTTGAGTTCTCCTTAATGCTATGAATACATACAATTAATATTATATAACCGTACCCGGGTACAATTCAACAAATGATTCAGTAACACTGAGTAGGTGAGTTATCCTTTATCAATGTTTCCCGTTTTCTGAGGTTGTACAGGCGCGGTGGACTTGGATGTTATGTAGCGTAATATGAATTAAAGGTTTTTTTAGGCATGACAATGATGTGCGCAGTACATCATTTACTGAACTTGAATTTATATTTTTTGAAGTCAGATCCTCAAACATTATGTCTGTAAGTACCTAATGAGAAATTTATGAAGAAAAAAGTGAATAAATAAGTTTAAGCTGTTTTTTATTTCAATGTATTCCCATTATATTTAGAGTTTAGTGGTTTAAATGACTTCAAAACTCAGTTTTAACTATGAATTTATTTAACGAACATAAAATAATGACATGATTTTTCAACCCAAATGCAACTAATAGAATGAAATAAAGTTAATATATCGAGGAAACCCGTACTTAGTTGTTACTCAAGTAAGCTAACAAGTGATGAGAATTATAAATGAAAATTATATACTAATAAAAAGCGTATCACCAAACCTTGCCAGTATTTCAGACGGTAGATGGCACTGTAGTGTTATGTTAAAGGCTGTAGAGTGTCGCGTCTGAGTTACTGTTTGACTCTATGGCTTTGGCAGTAAACAAACATCGTGCTGGTGGCTCCTGGCTGGCTGCTTCAGAGTAGTCAAGAAATATTTAACTTTTAACAGGCGTTCTGCTTCAAACACAGCAATATGTCGATAGAAATTGAATCGGCGGAGTGAGTACTATTCTTAGGAAATATGTGTGACCTTATTCATGTTTTAATAAAGAGAATATTGTCACGTTTCATAAATACACTTAATCTAGATGCTTTAAAAAAATTTATGAAATATTTGTGTGATCTTGTTCTAGTTTCAAAAAGAAAAGATGTCAGGTTAGGTTAGGTAAGGTAGCTTTCTTTGGTTGGTTGAGTCAGGTTCTATTAGGTTCTACTTAGTAAATGTCACTTTTTTTATAATGATAAGAACATCTTTAGAAAAATTTAACAAATTCGAAAAAACTCCTGGTTGTAGTGGTGTTCTCGGACATTACTGTATTTTTAACCTTAACAAGTAAGGAAACGTTAGGTTAGGTTTTCAAAGGCTTGCCTGGTGGTTTTCTTTTAGTATTTTACCCACATTTTCCCTTTTCTGCCCATTTTAAACAACCAATATTGTTGATAATTGGGGAGGTCTTATCGGTTTAAATATTTCGTAAAATTGCAGATTACAGCAACCAAAGACATCTAATAAAAAATTTTTGTTACTTTACCTAACCTAATGTAATAAATGAAAATGTTCATAGAAAAAAATAGTTCTATCAATTGAGTGCAATGAATTTCTGGTATTCTGTGGTTGTTGTTTACTGCAATATTAGTAAATATTTACTTGTAAAATATAAATTTGCGTTGGAAACGTAATAGAATAGCGATTTGTTTATTTCTCCCTATATAAATAGAAATATGAAATTCCATGCTTGACCTAAAACAAATCTTTACCTCTATTTTTGTTAGTAGTTTCCCTGCACAACAGAAATATGGTTGGGTATGTTTATCGCTACTCAAAGATCGACCCACGGCGAAATATATGACAATTGCCGGCAGTGTCATGGTCAAATATAGTTCTTGCCTTGTTTGCCGGTAATGGACGATAAGCCAATCAGAGCGCACTCATGGTAAAATAGTGTTATTAGGAACTTAGCCAGTCATGGCAAAATATCCACTGCCTAATACTTTAGCCGTCAGACTCACTGGAAGGAGCCACTTAACCCTTTGTCTGGGAGAGGTTACCCTAAGCTGAATAAAATCGTCTGGCAGTAGCCAGAATAAAATGGCAAGTGCAGGAAACACAGCGAAAGGGTTAAGGGAAATTTTCTATTAAAAAAATTCTCACTATGAATAGAAAGAGATGAAGAGGCAATTACAACTTTTATACTTGTGGTTTTCCCTGGTTTTTATTTTGAGTGAATATGGTATGTAAACAATGGGATGCTTGGCCCACCATGTTTACCTTCCTCTTCCTTTTGACGATATAAAAAAAAAAAAAAACCTGACATAAACCAACCAACCAACCTAAGATAACTTAATATAGATAACAAAATGAAACCTTTGAACCCAAGAAAGTTAGGTCAGGTTAGGTAGTTCTGGTTGGTTTTTCTTATTTACAATAAATTATTTACATCTGCTGAAGAAAAGTAGGTACTGTACTGTATTATTATCATTTTGGTCTTGCAGCGAATTTTAGGATTTTAAATTTAGGTTAGGCTCGATAAAATTATATTTTTCCGATGTTGTTTTATGTGTTTTGAATGACTTCCAAATAGGTGCATGACCGAAACAATAATTTTACCAAAAAGTATAGGTAAAGTTTCGGAAGAGACCAACCGTGGAGGAGACAGTTAATACCAGAAATAACTTATGGAATTGAACCAGAATATCTTGTGATTCTATTTCTATGATACGGGACATGGAAATGGAATACACAGAACCTAACCAAAGAAACCTATCTGACCTTTCTTAACTTCCTAGTGGATTCCCCAGCTTATTAAGCAGAAAGTACTTACTACTTTGATGTCAGGTACAAATGAAAGCCCCCATCTTGAAGAGGCATGGTGTAATTTTATGTTTTTTGTGGACGTGAAAGTAAGATCAGTTGTTGCACTGAAACACATAATTCTTCTTCACTGTCAACTCTCTGCCTTATTTTGAATACTTGCACGTCCTGCCAACTAGTCCATGTTGACAGATGATCTCTTGGAGATGGTTTTCACCCTATACAAGTGTAGATAACTTGCGATACAACAAAGAACAACTTGCACAAGATACGAAGGGGAATCAAGATGGCTTGCTTGTCTCCCCTTGTGGTAGAACAATAAGTATACTGTATAGGAATATGCAGTTCACTTATTAACCAATGCTACTTGTAAGGTATTGGAAATGAGTCAAAACCCATAATATGAGTTTTGATTCCAACAATATTATACTCATCATTTATAAATGGAACTTATTGTGCAGAAATAAATAAATATATGGGATTTTTGCAGGTCATAGACTCACAACTCTGGATAGTGAAGCCTAAAAGTAAAAAAAAAGATGATAAAGTCTATATTTAAGGTGGTAAAACCCCCAATCTGATGCTCCGTCGTTTATTGGCAATTCAAGCGAGAACGAAATAAAAATTTCTTTGTTTACAATCAGACGGCCAAACACTGACAGACCAAAATTTTTGGCAGAATATTTCATTAAGTATTAAATTTTTTCGCATACAAAGCACGTAGAGACTTGATCAGTTTTGCCATGTGTTTACCTCGCCCTGCACTGTACTACAGGTTATTTATGATCACAGATACAGAAAAAGGAAAACACTTTTAACTAAAATAAAAATGAAATATTTGAACGAATTATATAGGGGGATAAAAAAAATACTTTATAGTAGTACAGTATATTCATTGCAAAATTAAATTTTTTGAGTTATTTTGACTTCGATTTCACTTAAAGTACAATTTTTATTGCCCAAACTGGGCAGGGCTTTATAGTAGAAATAAATTGTGGGTGGAAAAAAAAAACCCTGACCTAACCTAACCTATCCTTACTTTACTTATGTGGAATGTACCTAAGATATGAATTTCACTGTCCCCTTTCATATGCTTGTAGACACAATCAAAAAAGTATCTATTGATGGGTCGGTGCTTCTTTAGCATGCGATCTACAAGATGTTTAGGTTAGGTTAGTTAGGTTAGGTTAAATTAAGTTACGTTAGGTCAGGTTAGGCAAGGTTAGGTTAGGTTAGGTCAGCTAAGGTTAGGTTAAAGTAAAGCTATCTTTGAAGGCCACATGCTATAGTAGCACCAATGGGTCTGATGAATTTTTAAATAAACACTGCAACTGCTGTTGTCTCAGTAGGGTTGTCAAAATCCTTCTTCCATTGTGTCATGCTGTCTAACACAAAACTGTAAAGATACATAATTGATTGTGTGGACTGTACAGTGTATTTGACATTCATTTATTTTATGTATATTTTTACAGTGTTATCCGTCTGATCCAGCAGTATCTCAAGGAAAACAACCTTGGGAGAACTTTGCGTGCACTGCAGGAAGAGACTTCAATCACTCTGAATACTGTAGATTCTGTTGAAAGCTTCATGGCAGATATAAACCAAGGGCATTGGGATACTGTGCTCAAGGCTATCCAGACTCTTAAACTTCCTGACAAGAAACTTATTGATTTATATGAGCAGGTGTGTGTGGTTTAAGTACTATAAATGTTTTAATGTTATCATAAATGTAAACAAAAAATAGTTAAAGTATGTCACAATGTAATTTATTTTTTTTGTACCTGTATTAAGGTCATCCTGTGTGTATTGCATGCAGTACTTATTCTGGAACGTCAGAAGTGCCAGCCACATATCTGAGGGTTGGCAACCACATTTTTTCCTATCCTCTGAGATTTTGCATCTGTCATGGTTGTTCAAGGCAAGAGATGAAATTAATGAGAAAGCATTTCCTAAACCTTTCCTCAACAGAAGATTATTTAATAAAGGGGTAGAAAAGTTAGGAATGGGCTGTGGGGGGGGTAAAGGTCGCTCATTTCTCACTCTGGTAAAGGACCAGCCCATCACCTGTAATATTAACTAATGATACTGTATCTTCCTCTCACTTTAGAAAATATGTGTTTCTTTCATCTTGGCAAACAAAATAAAAGAAATTGTTCAAATGGATTCTAGCCACTGGTATCATTGAGCCCACTGAGTGAACCTTTAAATTTGATACTGTACTGTAGTACTACCTGATGACTATCCAACCCTTTCATGTTAAAACAAGTTGCTTTTGACTGTAAACATTGCCATGGCAACCAAATTTTAAACCCATAAATGTGTGTTTTATACTTTTATGTGGCTTGTATGATTACCACATCTCTGCTATTTCATGCAAAGTGAATAAGTTTTCCTGATTAAAAGTGTGAAATTCCATTTTAATGACTAGGGGATGATAGAATTGACTTGGACGCACTTCTTCCTTCCTTCTTTGTTGGGTCACTTTATTGGTATGAAAATTTGAGGAGGGAAATTTGTTACTTAAGTTATGAGCATTACTATTCTTGGTAAATATGAATGAATAGAAGTATCAACATACAGTAGACCCTTTCCATTCGCTGGTTTGCGATTTGCGATTTCGACGATTCATGGTAAGCAGGTGGTGGCTATGGTGGCTAGCTTGTGAGCCCTTTTCCCGCAGCACAACGCGTCACCCCATGCAGCATCTCTTGTTGTATTCTCAAAACTTTAGTGTTTCTACGTGAAATGGCCCCTAAAAGACTGCCTAGTGTCAGTGCTAGTGATGCTAGTGGAGTGAAATGTAAAAGGCAGAAGTCAGTGATGACCTTGACTAAGAAATTTGAATTATTAGATGAGTTAAAAGGGAATGAGTGCTGCTGCAGCTGGTCAGTTGTTTGGTATAGGTATAGAGTAGTGCACTAAGGTAGTTTAAGTTGCTATTTGCAGTTTTGCCTAGTCACGCCATTCCTTGGAACCTATCCCCCGCGAATAACAAGGGTTTACTGTAATATACTGTACAGGTAGTGATAAAAAGTAAACACAACTTTATATAGTACAAGTACAGTAGAGCGTGTTGTCGATATAATGCAGGATAGCTAGATATGTTCCAAGAGAGGTTGCTTTAAACTGAATTGAAACTGAATTCAGTCTAAATCGAAGTGTTGTTTCAATGGAATAATTTTAGAGAAACACAAAATATTAAAAAGACTGAGAGTCTACCCAGAAGCACCTCAGCCCTTCTCCTAGAATAAACTAAACATTGTTTTTTGTAGTATTATGTTTAAACAAACACTCATAAATCAACACAGCTAAAACTAAGGGATGCAAAATGGTCTGTTTACTGGCTGGGAAGATGGGGGGAAGGTAGGGAGGTGAGGTGATATGTTTGACAGTTGATGCCAAGGTCTAGTGCTTATTTATTTATCTGTCCTTAAGAGTGACTAAGCTTTTCTTTTATAAAATGTCACTGACTTGACATGGGAGAATATAATTAACATTGCTGGAATTCTTATAAGATAGTGATTAATTTGAATATAAACATGCTGTAGGTTGCATTAGACATACAAAGAGCAAAAATTTTTATCTCTTGTACAAAATATATGACGTTTATTTTCAAATTATTTGCTGTCTTGCAAGGATTCCAGCAATACATATTATATTCTAACTTTAGTCTGACATTATATAAGATAAAAACTTTTAGCCTAAAACACCAAACCCTGGCTGGGAAGATGGGGGGAGGGAGGGGAGGGAAGTGACAGTGACATGCTTGACAGTTGGTGCCAAAGGTCTATTGAAGTATTTATTTGTTTATTTATGTCCTTTAGCTTGAGTTTATGTTTTTTGCTTATAAAATGTCACAGAAGTGACCGGGGAGAACATAATTAACATTGCTGGAATTCTTATAAGATAGTGATTAATTTGAATATAAACATGCTATAGTTTGCACCAGACAAAAATTTTAGTAATCATTTAGTGCATTATTTTGAGTACATGCACGTTACAGCTTTGCCCTTAGGACAGTGTAGTGTGCCCAGAGAAACATTAGGCGCAAAATTTCAAATATGATGCGCCAGATTGACTCGCGCAAAATAGAAATGATTCGCTTTAAATTAAAAATTTTTCCTTAATTTTGGGTGTCGCTTTAAATCAAGAATTTTAAATTGAATCGCTTTAAATCGACGCTCTACTGTGTGTGTTTATATATATATATATATATATATATATATATATATATATATATATATATATATATATATATATATATATATATATATATATATATATATATATATATATATATATATATATATATATATATATATATATATATATATATATATATATATATATATATATATATATATATATATATATATATATATATATATATATATATATATATATATATATATATATATACACACATACACATATATACAGTGAACCCTTGCTTTACGCGTTATCACTTTACGTGTTTCTACATTTACGCGGTACCCTGCCAGAACAGGAATTCCCACTTTACGCGGTGCATCTACTCATACGCGGGTGAAGTATAATTTTTTTATTTAGCTCATAAAATTCATACAAATTATCCGGCCAGAATATAATTTACATTGCTGGAATTCTTACAATTTGATGATCATTTTGAATAGAAGCATCATAGATTTTGCATTAGACATACAAATTTTAGATCTAATGTAAGTATTTTGTTTACTCTGAGTAAATATGTTATCTTTTGTGCAAAATATATGACATTTATATTCAAAATATTCCTGGTCTTGCAAGGAATCCAGCAATGTCAATTATATTATCCTAACTTTAGTCTGAGGTATTATTTATTACTGAAAAGGTAAATATTCTGGTTTCTCCCACACATTTCTCTGGTAGGGAGGGTTGGTGGGGGGTGGGGGGAGGGAGGGACCGACCGACTGACCATCTGGCAAGGTTGGAAGAGGGGGGGAGGCAAGGTGGGGTACTTTGATTGACAGATAGTGTCGTGAAGAATATATTTTTTTTTTATTAACTGAAGATATTTGTTTTAGCTCATAAAATTCATACAAATTACCCGGCCAGAATATATTTTACATTGCTGGAATTCTTACAATTTCATGATCATTTTGAATATAAACATCATAGATTTTGCATTAGACATACAAATTTTAGATCTAATGTAAGTATTTTGTTTACTCTGAGTAAATATGTTATCTTTTGTGCAAAATATATGACATTTATATTCAAAATATTCCTGGTCTTACAAGGAATCCAGCAATGTCAATTATATTATCCTAACTTTAGTTTGAGGCATTATTTATTACTATATCTTAAAATCTAGTGGTTTTCCCCCAAACATTTCTCAGAGAGGGAAGAGCCAGCGAGTGTGAGAAGAGGGGGAGGGAGTCAGTCCATTATTTGAATGGACATTAACCTGGCAACTGTATTTCTCTATTTCTCTTAAGTATTAATTGTGTGCATGTACCATCATAAAATTAAGATGTTATTTTTACTAGAACATAGGTATTGTGTCGGAAAAAGTGGAGTTTGGGGGTCAGCCGGTCTCTATTTCATTTAATCCCATATGTTATGTTGTTCACTTTAAGCGGGCCTCTATGGGTTCAATTGACCGTGTAAAGGGAGGGTTCACTGTATATATATATATATATATATATATATATATATATATATATATATATATATATATATATATATATATATATATATATATATATATATATATATATATATATATATATATATATATATATATATATATATATATATATATATATATATATATATTATATATATATATATATATATATATATATATATATATATATATATATATATATATATATATATATACACACACAGTGCTTTTTAAATTGTTCTTAAAATTGCAATTTTTACAGGCAATAAAACTGTTCTAATAATTTATTCTGAAGACAGTGATAGTGAAAGGGTAGATAGTGGGTGAAAACAGTAACTGAATCCTGTGGGTTATAAGGAGTCTGCTGACTTTGGTTTATCAACAGGTTGTTCTGGAACTAATTGAACTGCGAGAGCTGGGAGCTGCAAAGTCTGTTCTCCGTAATACTGATCCCCTCATTATGCTGAAACAGACTGTACCTGAAAGGTTAAGCAGTTTTTAAATTTCTTGTTTAGTGTTTTAAATGTTTGTGTATACAGTATGTGGTTGATATATTTAGTTTTGACATAGAGTATTGTAGTTTATGCATTTTTATCATGTGGCAAAAGTTGTTTTAAATTTTCGATAATGATCTCATAACAGGTCTTTCACTGCCTCCTTATCTTTCACCTGCCAGAAAAAAGATATTTAATTTACTCACTCCATTTCTATTAGGCTGTACTTTACTTTTTAAATTTCTTGAGTTTTTGGATGTAGATCTAGAACATCAAAGTTTAGCAAGGACTTGGTAAAAGATTAAGCTTAGAAGGTGTTGGATGAGAGTATGAGTTGAGTATGTGCAGATAGCTAAGTTCACTGATCAGGTTTTGCAAGAGCAGCTTTTTTGTAGTTATAAAAGTGATCTCAATAATTTAGTCTCCTTCTTCATTAATACTTAAACTTCTCAGGTATGTTCATCTTGAAAACTTGATTGCACGTTCCTACTTTGATCCTCGTGAGGCCTACCCAGAAGGTGTAACAAAAGAGCGTCGCAGGGCAGCTATTGCAGCTGCGCTAGCAGGCGAGGTGTCAGTGGTACCACCGTCACGTTTGTTGGCTCTTTTGGGACAAGCTTTGAAGTGGCAGCAACACCAAGGACTATTGCCCCCTGGTTTGTAAAGAATCTGTAATAATTGTCTTGATGTGTGTGTGGGAGAGAAGGAAGTTTTGGCCCTTTGTTCTCAGGTCTTTTGTGTGATAGATCTGGGTCATTCTCTACTACTGTATACAGAATAAGATTTATGTTTTTAATTTAATACCCAAATGAGTTTATGGGATATTAAGGAATTGTATACATGTCTGTGGTTATGGCTTGTTTTGTGTATGAATACAATAATTCTCAAAGGAGAAGACAATTTTTCTTGAAGCTTGACAGAGACCTTAGGCTCTGCAAGAGTTTGTAGAGGTTTTGATGGTATTCATGCTCCATTTATTTTAAGCAAGGGAATAAGGGTATTCTTTTACATTAGGTAGATGCGTTCACACATTCTAGTCATGAAGCACATGATACTGATTCACATGCACTTGCATTTTCAGGCACCCAGATTGATTTGTTCCGAGGTAAGGCAGCCATGAGAGAACAGGAAGATGAGAAGGTTCCTACCCAGCAAGCACGCTTCATACGCTTCCCTCAGAAAGCCCATGTTGAAAGTGCACATTTCAGCCCTGATGGACAGTACCTTGTCACTGGAAGTTTTGATGGCATCATAGAAGTGTGGAACTTTACAACTGGTATGACTATTGCTTAACAGCAGGTATAATTAAAAATTAATTGTACCTGGATATATACAGTATATATGGAAATTGTATACAGTAGACCCTTATCATTCGTGAGGGATAGGTTCTAAGAAATGGCGCGACTAGGCAAAACTGCAAATAGCAACTTAAACTACCTTAGTGCACTACTCTATACCTATACCAAACAACTGACCAGCTGCGGCAGTACTCATCCCCTCTTTTAACTTATTTAATAATAAAACTATTTGTCAGGGTCATCACTGACTTCTGCCTTTTACATTTCACTCCACTGACACTAGGCAGTCTTTTAGGGGCCATTTCACATAGAAACACTAAAGTTTTGAGAGTACAACACTAAATACTGGGTGGGGTGACTCGTTGTGCTGCAGGAAAAGGCTGGCAAGCTAGCCACCACCTGTTTACTGCGAATCGTCGAAATCGCGAATCGCAAATGGCAAGGGTCTACTATAATTGTTCGTCCTCCCATTGAACAGTTTTACATCGCTACCAGGCTTGAAAGTCCAATTATCTGTTTGTAATTTTAAGTTGATGCATTAGAGGTGGAAGGGATGGCTTGCCAGGGAGCAGCACTGTGCATGAATGACTTTGAGTAATTTTGAATTGAGGACTGGCTGCTGACAGGTGATGCTGGCTTGTGTGGGGTTACAGGGGTAAACTTACTCCAATTTTCAGTCTTAGTGGAAATATAATCATAAATCCCTGCCACAAAACAAGGCTTAACAAGTTGACTCCTTTCTTTCCTCCCCTTATAACAGGTAAGATCCGTAAAGATTTGAAATACCAGGAGAAAGATTCGTATATGATGATGGAGGCAGCAGTGTTAAGTCTGGCCTTCAGCAGGGACTCAGAGATGTTGGCAAGTGGTTCACAAGGAGGACAAGTTAAGGTAAGATTTATCTGGTTTTATACCTTGATATTAAATGGTAGACGGTATGAACTTGTCCATCATCATTTACAGAGGAACAGATTTTGCACGTTCTAATAAATATTACAGTAGGGTCGGGATATATAGTGACTTTATATAACGATTTTTTTATGTCGTGGCTACCAAATTATGTTTTATTTCGCGAGGGAAATCGGGCTGGAAATATTTCAAACTTATCACTACTACCAAATTTATCGACATTTTCTCATATATATACAGTAAAACCTCGTTTAACCGACCCTTGATTAACCGACTTTCGGATTAACCATCAATCCCGAACCCCTAATTTTTTTTTTTTTTTTTTTTACGGGGATTAGCCCACCCGGGCACAGGTCGCTGACCCACATCGGGGCCTGGGGGGCTATAATGTAATAATATTAATAATGATAATGATAATAATAATAATAATGATAGTAATAAAGAACCATAAAGAAATGCAAAAATGAAAAAAAAAATCAAGAGTGAGAAACAATGTACCTGTATGTATGTTGTGTTGTCAATAGTAAGAGAAACAATTGAGACCCTGCAATTGTGTGTAAATGAGGTAGAAAGTCAGATCAGCAACCTGGAACTTGGTCTCAATTTTTGTGATGACATATGTTATTTGACTTTTCCATTTTTTATTCACGGTTTCTGTGCTGGTTCATATTTATTTACTAAAGTGGTTTATGTTTTAAAGCAAATTCTATTGAAATATGAATGGCAAATGAACAAAAATGAACAGAGGGACTTAAATGAGGCAGATTAGGGAAAGGTACT
This sequence comes from Homarus americanus, assembly GCF_018991925.1. Lineage (NCBI taxonomy): Eukaryota > Metazoa > Arthropoda > Malacostraca > Decapoda > Nephropidae > Homarus > Homarus americanus. The sequence continues at coordinate 3,372,495 of NW_024757794.1, forward strand.
TTGAAAATGTATGTGTTATTTCCGTAGACTTTATGTACTATAAACCGACCTTTTGGATTATCCGTCGGCCCCTTACCCCCATATGTGGTCGGTTAATCGAGGTTTTACTGTATATAGATATAGCGATAAATTTATTTACAGTCGACTCACAACTTACGTGGGGTTATGTTCAGTAAATCGAGTGAACATAACGTAAAGCTCGATTTAGCGGAAATTTAAGTTTAATGAACAGAAATGGTTCAAATTAGTTAGTTAAATCGAGAAAATACTGTACTATTTGAGGGAATGAATATGGCTAATCATTAACTCTGTTGATATTACAGGTCTGGAGAGTGAACACTGGCCAGTGTTTGCGAAAAGTAGAACGAGCACATTCTGAAGGTGTAACGTCTCTTGCATTTAACAAAGACAACAGTCAAGTAATGTCCACATCCTTTGACAACACTCTTAGGTAGGTACTGTATAAGGATTTATATAAAGCAAACTTAATAATTAAACTTGTAAGAATATATCATTATGCATGTACTGTAACAGCCAGTAGGTTATGCCATTAATAGTAAGATTTTGAAACCTGGAAAAGCATTACTGTATATGTAGTAGTTGAATAATGGAGTGTTGATGCTAAAAGAATGGGATAGTGAAAGTCTGATAAAGGTATGATGATGGTGGTGATGATTGATGTGCAAAGAATAAAAAATGAGAAGAAAGTTGATCATGTGTATGAATTTAGTATACCGGTACAGTATACGTTTTACTAGTTATCTGCTACAGAAGACATTGTTATACAGAATTTAATCTTGACGTTGAGAGTGAGGATAGTAAATGAAGTGAACTGTGTTATTGACTTGATGTTACCTCTAAGATGGTCTTTATCAGAGAGGCATAAAAAGGATTATGACTAAACTCCCTTGCTTATCCACCATCTTCTTGATCCAACTAGCACAGATTTTGTATGGTCTTTTATACGTACCACTAATTGTCTTATTAATTTTGGCTTGGTTACCCGTAATACTGTATGTATTGAAGGTGAAGGTATAACTTTAGACTTATATACTGTACAGGAAGGTATAACATCATAATGTCTGATAATGTTATTTGAATTTATTTGTTCATGTCAGTTAAACTTGTTTGTCGTAGACTGTACTGTACAGTGGTCCCTCGGTTAATGAGCACATGTCGTTCCAGAAGGTTGCTCGTTAACCAAAAAATTTGTTAACCGAAACCATTGTTTCAATGGGTTTTTGGGTAATTGGTTCCAGCTCACCGAAAATTACAAACAAACTAAAAATAAATGCAATAAAGTACACTTACTTTGAGGTGTGCATGTAGAAGGCTCCTGGTTGATGATGATGATGATGGGAATTAGAAAGGGGGTGGAGGAGAAGGGAGAAGAGAAGGCATTGGGGTGGAAGAGAAGTCACCCCATGCTGCCATTTCACCCATAAAATTTTAGTTCACTTGGTGTAATTCAAGATTATTTTCTTTAAATCAACACTGCACTGCGCTATATATTATCAATATGTAAAAATATTTCAAAATGACCAATAATTTGACTGGAAACACAGAAAAAAAGCATTTATGTTGAAGAGTCTCAAACAAGATATTCCTTCCTCTGAACTGGTAAACAAACTGACACCAAGCTTGGTGTGTTGAGTGGCTGTTTGGCGTGCAAAAAACTACCTTCCTGTACTTCAATTATGTTCAATAATTGTTAAAATGACTAAAAATTTTAATATAAAACTTTTAAAATTATTGAATAGTACAACCTTCTTGATATTTACTAAAATGGTAAGGAATTTAAGCCCTAAAACCGATTACTGTATTAGCGGACTAATACTACAGCTGGTGGGCAGCCAAATGCAGGCGAAAACATGTTGGGAAAAATTTGTAAGGAATCTGTTAACCGAGGGTTTGCTCGTTAACCGAAGTGAAGAATCGTATGGAAGGTAATTCGTAAACCGAAATTTCGTTAACCGAGGGATCACTGTACAGTATACAGTTTTCTCTTTATTCATAAGACATATTCTTTGTTTACTTACATATAACACTTAACAATAAATAACAATCATCTCGGTGACAACCAGACTTACATGTCTGATTTTCAACCCAGAGTTCTATTTCATTTTTTTTTTATTGTTGATGTAATATTCTTTTAATAACCTTGTTATACACTTAAAGACCTTAGTTGTTGAAGTGCAGTAATAACATAACAATTGATTTTCTTTAAACAGTTCAGATAAGCAGTGTTATCTCCAACTCTCCCCCTGTCCCCTATACTATTCACTTTTCTCGGACTTAAGCATTTTTCGGACTGGGGTCTTCCCCAATTAGTCCAATTTATCGAGGTTCTACTGTAATGTTGTACCAATGTATCAAAGTTTCTCTTCTTTTTAGAATACATGGGCTGAAATCTGGCAAGACATTGAAAGAGTTCCGTGGTCACTCATCATTTGTGAACCAAGCTACCTTCACTCAAGATGGCCATAACATTATCAGGTAAGTTACTAATTAATAGTTTTAATAAAGTACCATCATGTATACTGTAATTTAAATTTTTATTTACACATTGGATAAGCTACTCAGGATATTCTCAAATGATTCTAAATGAAGGTAGAATCTCTGTTGTGTGTGTGCGCATGTGTAATAATAATAAAAACTTATTATAAATAGCCATGGAAAATTACAGCAGCCAGAATTTGAAAATTACAATGGAGAAAACTGAGTATTATGTACTGTATAGTGACATTGGGAGTGGATTGTTTAACAGAGGTTTTCAATACAAAAAAAATAGACATGGAGTAACACCCAATTTATCTATGAATCACTGATAATTTGGTGTTGTAGAGGATCTCATGTGGTTGTAGTACTGTACTTCCCTCTCCAGTGGTGGTGTAGAGGATCTCATGTGGTTGTAGTACAGTACTTCTCTCTCCAGTGGTGTTGTAGAGGATCTCATGTGGTTGTAGTACAGTACTTCTCTCTCCAGTGGTGTTGTAGAGGATCTCATGTGGTTGTAGTACTGTACTTCCCTCTCCAGTGGTGTTGTAGAGGATCTCATGTGGTTGTAGTACAGTACTTCCCTCTCCAGTGGTGTTGTAGAGGATCTCATGTGGTTGTAGTACAGTACTTCTCTCTCCAGTGGTGGTGTAGAGGATCCCATGTGGTTGTAGTACTTCCCTCTCCAGTGGTGTTGTAGAGGATCTCATGTGTTTATAGAACTGGTGTTATTGTAGGGATAACCCATATGGTTGTAGTGCCAGCCATGGTAGTGTGGACGGTCCCAAAAGGTTGACACTGTACTTCCTCTCCGGTGTGTCGTAAACATATTAAACACTGACCGCAATAATATAGAATATAGAGTGCTCCCAACTGACCACTATTTCAGCACCATGTCCATTCCTTTTCAAAATGAAATTGTCACTTTCATATCAGTCATGAGTTGATCATCAAACTTGCACTGTTTCCTTGGTGGACTTTGCTGGTAAATCCTGGGGGGAAGTGGATGAGGGGAGGGAGGAGGAGGGAGTCAACAAGTGACTCTGGCAGCTTACCCAGAGAGAGAGAGAGAGAGAGAGTGCTTTAATGGAGCATGCTTACAGCATGGTGGGCAGATACCAAGTATGTGTGTGCATTCATTTTCAACTATTACATTTCTTGGTGATGTTCTTCTGATTCTGTTAGGGGTGTGTTTTAAGTATCTTTTATGTAAAGTTTAACATACAGACATACAGTACCCCTATTTTAACAGAATCAGTGAAGTCTTTAGAACATCGCTAGGAAATTTCTTTGAAGGAACTGAATGAGAGCTAAAACTTTCTGGAAGGTGTGAATATGAGTGTTGATGATATTATTATGTTAAGTACTGAGATCTTTAGTGTCTTTGGTGTGCTGGACACACTTGAGGAATAAACAACACGTTTTTCATTAGTGCGTCTTCTGATGGAACTGTGAAGGTGTGGTCAGTCAAGACAACGGAGTGCATTGCTACATTCAAATCACTAGCTGGTGTGACTTCTGTAGATCTTCCTGTGTATTCAGTCCACATTCTCCCCAAGAATCCTGATCATATTGTGGTGTGCAATCGCTCCAATACTGTAACTATTATGAACATGCAGGTGAGTTTTTAAATTGTAGTAGACTAGCATTTGTTTTCTGCAATTGAAATAAAAGTAAATTGTGTTGATTACAGTTCAACATTGTAATTGAACAGATCCTATGTGCACTGAGTATAAAAATTAATTATAATATCCTCTCTTAGGGTCAAACCGTACGGTCTCTATCTTCGGGTAAAAGAGAAGGTGGTGACTTTGTGGCTTGTGTAGTGTCACCCAGAGGGGAGTGGATCTTCTGTGTTGGTGAGGATCACGTGTTATACTGCTTCTCCACCTCCACAGGCAAACTGGAGAGAACACTCAATGTAAGCATTAATTGTATGTGTTGTTTATCACAGAACAGAGCATAAAAATTATTTACAAAGCGAATGTTCAAAAAAGTTTTAGAACTAAATGAAAGTGTATGAAGCTTTCTTTGTTGGAAAAAATACATGTACAGTAGAAGTCGTTGATATAACACGAGATAGGTTGCAAAATGGTCTGTTTACTGGCTGGGAAGATGGGGGGAAGGTAGGGAGGTGAGGTGATATGTTTGACAGTTGATGCCAAGGTCTAGTGCTTATTTATTTATCTGTCCTTAAGAGTGACTAAGTTTTTCTTTTATAAAATGTCACTGACTTGACATGGGAGAAAATAATTAACATTGCTGGAATTCTTATAAGATAGTGATTAATTTGAATATAAACATGCTGTAGGTTGCATTAGACATACAAAGAGCAAAAATTTTTATATCTTGTGCAAAATATATGACGTTTATTTTCAAATTATTTGCTGTCTTGCAAGGTTTCCAGCAATACATATTATATTCTAACTTTATTCTGTGACATTATATAAGATAAAAACTTTAAGCCTAAAACACCAAACCCTGGCTGGGAAGATGGGGGGAGGGAGGGGAGGGAAGTGAAGTGACAGTGACATGCTTGACAGTTGGTGCCAAAGGTCTATTGAAGTATTTATTTGTTTATTTATGTCCTTTAGCTTGAGTTTATGTTTTTTGCTTATAAAATGTCACAGAAGTGACCGGGGAGAACATAATTAACATTGCTGGAATTCTTATAAGATAGAGATTAATTTGAATATAAACATGCTATAGTTTGCACTTGACAAAAATTTTAGTAATCATTTAGTACATTATTTTGAGTACATGTACAGTATAGCTTTGCCCTTAGGACAGTGTAGCGTGCCGAGAGAAACATTAGGTGCAAAATTTTAAATATGATGCGCCAGATTGACTCGCGCAAAATAGGAAAGATTCGCTTTAAATTAAAACATTGTCCTGAATTGTGGGTGTCACTTTAAATCAATAATCTTAAATTGAATCGCTTTAATTCGATGTTCTACTGTAACTGAGTGAGTACAGCAGGTTGGGAAGATCATTATGAAGGTATATTTGAGGACAGTTTAAAGATAGACTGAGTTAGACTGAATTTCTGACTTGTAGTATATAAGATGGAATGAGGTACGGTTAGGTTATGTCCTAATTATATTTGTGTGTACTGTATGCTGATATAGTGGACAGTGAGAATAATTGCTTTTAAATATGGAAACTAGATTCATTTTTGAATAGGTAATAGCAATATGCACAGAAAAAACACTATAATTTCTGGAAACTTTATAGTATCTGGTATTTTATTTTAGGTTCACGAGCAGTCTGTGATTGGGATGACCCACCACCCGCACCAGAATCTACTGGCTACATACAGTGAAGAGGGTCTACTAAAACTGTGGAAGCCTTAAGTTAAGAAATAAATCATTGATGATATTTCTCCTCTCAATACAAATGTTTGTACCATAGAAGCATATAAGGGATACGGTATGTAGTATAAATAACTGCAAAATATATCCCATAATCCAGCTTCAAATTTTTTTATACTTACCCAGTGCAGTACAGTAAAGTACAGATTCCAAAGAATGAATGTGAATTTTACACAAGTCCTGACTCACTTAATTTCAAGAATCAACTGTATGAGCTCATTAAAGGAACAGGGTAAACATTTGCCACAAACATGGGTAGCATGTTTGACAAGTTTGTTAAAGTAAGATTTGCCATTACATAATATTAGTCCTCGAATAATTGGAAAATTTGATGAAGGAAATTAGAGTGAGTTAGAAAAGCAGAACCAGTTGTACTTTCCCTCAAGAACAGTAGGTTTTTGATGAATGCCTTTTGGTCTGAGCTAGGTTAGGTTATTAACCTTCTGGCATTATTTTATTCAATTATTGCATTTAATATGAGAATTTGTTGTCAATACCCATTTGTTGAGAAGGTTTTGTAATAATTTACATCTGTAGAATATGTAACACTTTACTTACTGCAGGATGAGTTTACTTTATATAGGTTAATTTTAATAATATCTTTTAAGTAGAATACTTCAGGGTTTAAAATCAAGATCTTTGTTGCAAATTTGAATAGAACTTTGGTGAATATTTGTGATAATTTGTGTGTGTGCACTTGGGTCATCATTCATAAAACTATAAGATCTAATTATCCATGGCTTGGATAATTAATTTAATGATTAAGGAGTCAAGAAGTCAGTGGTGAATTTTAAGAAATTTTCATCTCTGTTTACATGGATATGTCCTTTGGACACTAGATAGGTATCTGGCAAGACGGATAAAAGATAAAATAAGAGTACAAAGTTAATATCGTAATTGTTTTTCCTTGTCACAGGTCTCATTTTAAAACTACTTAAGATCATGGTATGGGATTTTCTGTATGTCAATATTCAATCTGAAATAGTTATTGTGTTGGTAACTTTATTCAACACTCAAACAGCCTGAGACCATAATCAGGAGATGGTCAAGATACACAAAGCAATGGATACCCTGGCTGTTGAAGCCGTCCCTAAATGCATCCTTCCATTCACTGAACATTGTGTATATATGTACTTCCATTGATGAAGGGTCTAGTCTACTGACTGGGGGGAATTCGTCTTGAATCAAAACAATGGAAGATGTCTGCTTAACTTGAACAGGTCTGAAATTATCATATTCTTTTGTTGAGACATATTCATGAAGGACCTTGAGAAGATGAGACAGAATGCACCTGCGATGAATTTTATTATGAGTCCTCATTTGACCTTTAGAAACTACAGTACCTGGTATATTTTATATACCGGTAGTTTGAGAATAGTCTCTAGAGAATGGACTCACCTCATTCATCCCTAAGCAAATGCAAACCAAAATTTTTAGTCTGGTTCAACCTGCAGCAAGTCCTGACCTTTACCCTAAACAGATGAAAAAGATATGTTAATCTTTGGCAGAGAAAGTATGAGACAAATATGATTTTGTTTTAGAGGAAAAAGAGACATTCATCTAGAAAAGAAACTCTTGGAGGAATGTAAGGAATAAGATTCCTCGCAAGCAAAAAAAAGGAGCAGAGGAAAATGAAGTATGAGGCATAACACCCTCTGCTATGTGGTTGGAGTACACTACAGTAATATCTCCGTTAGCCAGAATCCATCAAACCTGGAACTCACCGATAGCCGGAATTGAAATTTTCTAGGATAGACTTTACGAAAGCCGGAATTTTCTGGAAAATTCCGGCTTTGGGAATGTTTTTCCGGAAAATTCTGAAAAATTCCGGTGAGGTGGGAGTTTTTCCTGGTTTGAAAGATAAATATCAGCCACATTTTCTAGAAATTCCAAGAAAATTTTTCCGGTACAGTAGGGTCGGGATATATCGCAAAATAGGGTCCAAGGATGTTTGCTATACACTAAATCGCTATATATAATTACATGTAATCAATAGGGAAAATAGGGTTGGGTTCTGGAGGCCAATAAAAGTGGCTAAATTTGACATAAAATGGCACAGTCTAAAGTTAGCAGAATATAAATTGCATTGCTGGAATTCTTGCAAGACAGCGAATAATTTGAATATATATACATCATATATTTTGTACAAGAGATAAAAATTTTAGACATTTGTACTAAAATGTACTAATCAGTAATAAAATTTTTATGTCTATTGTGAGCTATAGCATGTTTACATTAAAATTAATCTCTATCTTACAAGAATTCCAGCAATGTTAATTATATTCTCTTCAGTCAATTCATTGACATTTTATAAGTGAAAATCGTAAACTCCCCCTATTTGACAGATAAATAAATACCATTAGGTAACCTTGGCCGGGGGTTGCCGCCAGCTATCATAATACATCACCCTCCACTTCCCTCAAGATTTAAAGTGGTTTTAGGCTTAAAGTTTATATCTTATAAAATGTCACAGACTTTGGTTAGCATAATATAAATTGCATTGCTGGAATCCTTGCAAGACAGATAATTTGAATACTGTATAGTCATCATATATATTGCACAAGAGAAAAAAATCAACTCGTATTTTGGGGGCGATTTAGGGGATTTTTATGAGTGTTTCTGACTTTATACTGTTTTTGGCTTTATGTGAGTTCCCAGGAACATAACCCCACGTAAGTTGTGAGTCTACTGTAAATAAATTTATCGCTATATATGGGAAAATGTCGATAATTTTGGTAGTAGTGATAAATTTGAAATATTTCTTGCCTGATTTCCCTCGCCAAATAAAAAAATTATTGCTATATACAGGAAAATGTCGATAATTTTGGTAACCGCGATATAAAAAAATCGTTATATAAAGTCGCTATATCCCGACTCTACTGTACCCAGAAAATTACGGAGATAGGGGATGTTTTTTCCGGGTTCACGAGATGATATAATGGGCCATTTCTGGAACTTCCGAGAATATTTTTCTGTTACCCGGAAAGTTCCGGGGATGGGGCATATTTATCCAGGTTCAAGAGATGATGTAATGGGCAATTTCTGGAACTTCCGAGAACATTTTACCATTACCCAGAAAATTCCTGGGATAAGGGATTTTTCCAGCTTTGAGAGTCGCTACGTTACCAGGAAATCTCTCATTCCCGGAAGTGCTCTGCACCAATTGTTCCGGCTAACGGAGATATCAGTCTCATCCACTAAATCTGTGGCTAGACTCGTAGGTAAATCCTCGACATTAGCATCTGAGAGTAATTAAAATCATTAAATATGTACAGTATGTCTATCGATTATAACCAGTTGCCCAAAGGGATTTGTAGTAGCAAAATTTACCACTTAATGTAGAAAGTACCTGTAGAAGACAAATAGTGATGTCATACAGGTATCCCTCACTATACAAATGAGTTAGGTTCCTGAAAAACAATTTGTTAAGTGAACTTTCTTATAGTGAATACTGTAAAAGAGCTTATGGGAAAAATATGGTTCAGTTCCCCAATGGCAAGAAAAATCCAATATCACACCTTAAAAACAAGAAATCAGTTCACAAACAGAAAACCTACATAACTAATGATTAATAGCACATAACTACGGTAATTTACTACCTAACACATGAAAAACATTAATCAAACAATATTTAGATAAAAATATGTAGCTAAAACCATTAAGGTAAAGTGAAATCAAAGTTTAACACAGTCGCCATTTGCATAGGCACTGGCTGCGTCAAGCGTGGCCGCCCTCAAGCGACACCACAGCAACCCAGCTCGGCTGGGGACAAAGAAATTTAATTCCCTTTATGTTTTTGACCTTAAGACAGTTATTTCTTTTACCTTTTTTTTTTGCACGTCGCATATGTAAGATTGTGTGTGCATGTAACTGAGTAAAAAAAAAAGTGAAGACAGTTAAGTTTATCTACCGAAATTATGAGTTGAATAATAACCTATAGCTCCCCCAGTTCATCCTGCTAATGCTTGCTGGCACATGAAGGAATGATTAATCCCTTTATGTTTTTGATCTTATGATAATTGTTTGCTATACAGGGTTGCGTTGTTTAGCGATCGGGATACATTCCTGAAAAACAGATCGCTAAGTGATTTGATTGCTGAGCAAACAGACACAAGAAATAATATCTTAAACAAGGGATAACAAGGAATAATATCTGTGGAGATGTTATGTAATTGTGTAGCAAGTTGCCTGGCCGACTTGCCACCCAGTAACACTCAGAGCGGGTGAGGCTGATCTATGAGATCTGTTATTCTTCAGCTCGTAATTTTGGGTAAATATATATTTTGTTAATTTTCTTGTTCTCTGTTACATGCACACACATTCATTCATGCAGAATGTGCATACAAAATGAAAAATTGATAATTATCAAAAGGTCAAAAACATAAAGGGAATACAGTTGACAGTTCTTACCTGGTCCGCCTGTTAGCCGACAAGAGCGGAGGGGGAGGGAGGAGCAATCACTTTAGTACCCAATATCACAATAGTACAGGGTAATGAACAGTCCGTACAGTACAGTCTTTCCTCGACTTACGACGGGGTTCCATCCCGACAACCATGTCATAAGTCGAAAAGGCGAAAATAATACATAGAAATTCTAAAATGAAATACTGTACAGTAAAAATAATCATTAATGAAAAATGAATAAAGTGTTACTGTGCACTTACCTTTAATTAAGCATGGAGACTACATTAATTGGATGAAGCAGAGGAGGAGACAGGACCGTCTTATGTCCGAGTTGTCGTAAGTCGAGGAAAGACCGTACTCAATAACACGACAAAGTCGCAACAATAATGGTGATGCACAGCAAGAGGAACAATGCACAGCGATCGATATTTTATACAGAGCAATACACCTGTATAGTAAAGCGCAAATTGTAATGTGGCATGCCGGTAGCATACCCCAACAATACAGTTCGTGATTTCTATATAATAAACCTAGATATGTACCCCCTCTGGTTACCAAAAAATTGATTTCTGTTTTTTTGCTGGAAAAGCTAGATAATGATTTTTAAAATCATTTCTAAAATTCAGGTTGGCTGATTCATAGGTAATACAGGTGCTCCTTTACTTAAGAACATTCAACTTACAAACTTTCAGAGATACAAACATCATCACTGAGTGGGGTTACCTGCCAGAACAGGTGTTTAATGTGGATGAGACTGGATTATTTTGAAGAAAATTCCAGATAGAACAAACATTACCTAAGAGGAGAAGAGTGAGCCAGGTTTTAAGGCTGTATTAAAGGGTATAGCTGCACTAAATATCCATAATCTTTTAATTTTTTACAATATGTTTGGTATCTACAAGAGTAAAGTTGGACTTACAAACAAGCCTCAGGAACGTACCAAGTTCATAAGTAGAGGAGCACCTGTATCTTATTTTGCAGCTCCCTTTCCAAGTGATTAGGTAAATAGAAAAATTGAATTTTTTTTTTTATACTTACATGAGGCAATTAAAAATTTTTCCGTGAGTTGAAGATCACTAAACCGAATAATTGCAGATCATTAAATAACTAAGGGTGTTAGAAATTTTAAATCGCTAAACCGACTTATCACTAAGTGAATGGATCGTTAAACAGTGGATACCTGTATTATTTTTTGCACATTCTGTATGTCAGATTGTGTTTGCATGGAACTGAATAAAAAAAAAAAATATATCAAATTCTGTTTATTTACAGTTCCTAAAATTACGAGTTGAAAAATAACCATAACTCCTACCTCACCATGGTAGAGAGAGCACTGAAGGGATGTGGCCGCCCCACCTGACTCCCGGGGGTGCATGATTTGAATTTTTGTCGGGACCCAAATTAGTATTAAGAGGGGTAAGCTTTCATAACATGAAAAAAAGAGATGGTAATTTAGGAAATTTGAATAACTAGATTTTTGTAACTCAACGTTCGTATAATGTGGGGTACCTATATTGGCAATTGCACATATTGACTGTCAGCCATCTTGCCCATACTGGAATTCCAGTCTTCAGTCCATACAGTTCCAGTGACTCTTTCAAGCTGAGCAGACACTTCCTTGCTTAATATGTCATTTAGGAGCTAAGTGGAGTTACCTCACTTTCTTAGCAATTAACAGTTACTACCAGAATCCACACAGTCATAAGTGTTAGTATAACAAGGTTAATTTACCTAATCAACCCAACTTAACCCAACCCAAGCTATATTACTTAAACCCAACCAAACCTAATCTAATCCAATCTAGCCTAATATAATTTAACCTAACCTGATCCAAACTAACCAAACTTTGCATCCCAACAAATTCCAAATCTAACCAATTTCATATTTTCAGTGCATCTTAGCCTAACTTAACCTAGCCTAACCTTACTCAATTCCTATAAATATTTGATTTATATTGTGTTTTGGGGAAGGCAAAAAATATTCTACCCTGAAACTGGGAATCAATAAGTTTAATTGATTTAGTAGCTCCTTTCTAACAGTAAAAGGAAAACATGCATCCAAAACTTAAACTGTGCAAGTAATTAGTGCTTCATTAGTACAATATCTTCCACAGCTGTGATGTCATACCATACCATATTTTATTCAGCATCTTTTCCTGAGGAGAGGGAGGAAGTCAATCAAATCAGCATTGGAAATTTAGAGGATGTGAGTATTTGTAACTCATCACTGCTGCAACCCAAGCAAGATAGCAACAACCTGCCATTGGTATTTCTTGCATTTTATGCAGTTCAAAAGATACCTAATGTTGTTATATGATTCCTTCATACAGACTGCATTACTAACTGGAATTGACAGCAACTCGTTGTCATCATGCAGCAGAACAGCTTTTACACTCAACTTTGATGAGTCTATGAACAGTTTCCACTCCTAAGAGTTATGATTAATATTGAGGGCTGCCATCGGTTCCATCCGTTCACTTAACAATTTAAAATTTTTAACACCCTCTCTCACTTAATGATTGTCAATTTTCGCTCTAATGATCTTCTACTCACTGGGAAAAATTCGGGAGGGAAGTCAGAAAAACTGGGGATTCTGTGCTTCAAGTGCACATCCTGTCATTTGTTTACGCTACCCACATGCCACCTACTCTTGGTTACCGCCTGTCATTTGATCGGTCTTCCGTGTTTCTCTGTTATCGCTGCATACATTATCGTTTGCTATTGTTGTGACTATTACGGGATATTGAGTACTGTACAGTACACTGTTTATATACCCTGTACTATTGTGATATTGTGTAAAGTGACTGAACTATGTGATAATGTCGGATGCCCATCACCAAGTTCTTCAAGTCAAAGCAAGAGCCAGCAACATCACAGTCATCACTCTCACACCCTGCACCTCAGGCGTTGCTCACTTGAAGCCTAAAGCTCTCACCCTGCCACTCACCCGAGACAGTGTGGACTCTCCAGCCTCATTTTCCAACTCTGAGTGACATCCTGGCCCTTAGTCCTGCAGCCTTAGAGAAGACACATGTTGACTCTGCCTCTGACGTGGACTTGGTGAGTACCGGGTATTACTTTACTGTAGTGTTCTGTAGTTTATTATTATAGCAAATGGACGAGTTGATGGTTCTGGGTAAACACAAGAAATAAACTCTGCTACGTTCGTAGAGTGATATGGTATATACAGTCGGCCCTTAACATACCCGTGAATGTTAAGAATCTGTGTACTTTTACTGCCCCCCCCCCCCAATAAAAACCCTGGCTCCCCATGTTCTTATTTACCGTATATACCTGTATGTGTTCGAGTTTTTAGGACCAAATTATTTGGCAAAAAATTGGGGGTCAACCTCTAAACGGGTAATAGTTTCGTTAGGTTGAAAAATATTTACCAGTAACTACCAGTAAACAATAGAAACGACCCACCAACGCACCACCAGTTGTGAGTGTCGGTACAGTCGCCAGGGCAGATCTCTTGCGTCATCATAGCTAGCCCAAAGTAGCCAAATGCATGGTATGGTATGCACAGGATGATGTAAAACATAAAGTATTCATTTTTAAAGTTTATTTATAGATACTGTACATAAATTTTTGTTCATTACATTTGAAACATCAATCTTTGTTAATTAAATTTGAAACAAAAGAAAACTACGATACCGTATTTTCATTAAAATATTACATTACAAGTATATTTTACCTTAACTGTGACTGAATGAATATATTCTTAGAAATAAATATGGAAATGTAGTATTTTGGCTGAAATGACGTACATATTACAGTGGAAAGTGGGATAAAATCATGACGAAAACAATGACTTTCACTTTCTTTCGTTGTTCAAAAGATTTTACTGTAATCGCTTTTCGAATGGTTTTCAGTTAAAAAACTGTTGTACTGTACTGTATTACAATAATATTCTATCCTATCATTAGCCTCATAATCCCACAACTGAAAACCAATCGAAAAGCGATTACGGTAACATCTTTTGAACGAAAGAAAGCAAAAGTCATTGCTTTCGTCACAATTTTATCCCACTTTCCACTGTAATACGTACGTCATTTCAGCAAAGATATTACATTTCCATATTCTCAGAAATAAATAGTAGTTTTGTTGAAACGTAATGTACAGTATTTAATATAAAAATGCAAAAAGAGCTATAAAAACAATTAATACTGTACACCCGTAATGTACTGGCTGGCATCTCCACTCGTCCCCGTCTCTGCTCCCGCCTCACCACTCCTATCCGCTCTATCCCTCCGCCTCTACATCGTCACTACTGCCGACAACAAACACAAATGTTTTGTGAATAACTGCACCTCCACTTCCTATGTACAGTACTGAACTGTACTGTGCTGTGCATTTTTACAAACAAACATAGCAAGAAAACCTATAAAAAACGAGATAAAAATTTCACTTTATTGTACCGTACCTATCCTCGGCGACAGGACAGGGGTCATCGGGGTCATCGTCACTCAATTCCATAACGGGTGGTGAAGTGGGGGCGACGGTGGATTCAGCTGCTTCCTCACTGTCGCCAGTGATTGATGGTGTTAAATCTCTCCTTCGGCGATCAAAGAACATGGTGATGGGGAGTTGTCGTCTCTTTCTTTTCATTTCTTCCATGATGTTTTTGTATGGAGCAAAAACGTCATTTATCCCTCGCATGAATTTCAGGGCATGCACCATGGAGGGGTCCATACTATAGGCCATGTTTTTCAGTGCCTCAGTATTCCTGGTCATCTCCCCCAACTGCTCCAACGTTATTTCTTGTTGCTCTTCTTCTTCCTCATCCTCTTTCCCTTGCGCTTCCTCTTCCTCGCCTGAGTCTACTGACTCCTGTAGATCCTCCTCGGTCAGCTCAGTGTCGTGCTCTTCAATTAGCTCCCCAATCTCGTCCTCTGCCATGCCCTGGAAGCCTTCAGCAGCCACTTTCCTTGACAGTGCCAGGGTCTTTCTCACCGCCTCTGCGGATAAGGATAGAGTCCACTGCTACACCTTTCCGGTGCTGGTCCTCTATCCACAGAAACAAGGCATTCTCCATCTTCACCATTGCCTTCTCCCTCACTTGGCTGACATGCTTAGCACTGCGTGGAGCACTGGCACTTACAGCATCACAGATATCTTTTTCCCTTTTCTTGATGGTACGTACCGTGCTTTCATTCACGTTGTACAGTCGCCCCACAGCAGCGAACGACATTCCCTCCCTTAACTTATTCAACAACTCCACCTTCTCCTGCAGAGTCATCACATTCTTCTGGCGCTTAGGGGTGGCTCCAGCTGGTGTCTTTGATGCTCTTTTAGGGGCCATGGTAAATGTGGGTAGCATGGGGAGCAACTACAATTCTGATGTTAACACAAGCGTGGTTACAGTGAGACTGACTGAGTGACGGAGTGCGGAGTGGCGGGGTGGGGTGACGACGCGCTGTGTGTGTGTGTGAGGTTGTGGGAGCGGGCGGTGTCCCGTGTTCGGTGCCGCGCGCGAGTTGAATGGCGCGCGATTTGAATGTATTTCAATTACTTCAATGTACAGAATATTCCTCCGGCGGGGCAATCCGCGTATTTGCAAATCCGTGTATGCTAAACCTGCGTATGTTAAGGGCTGACTGTATACAGTAATTTGTAATAAAAGTTTAAAGTCTTGCTATAATAGTCAAGATAAGTTTATTTCTCTCGAAACAGGGCCGCTATTTGCAATGACGTCAGTAGTTTCAAACTTACAGCTGCAGTCGTAGTACTAGAAAGGATGGCCTCTTCAGACCCCAAATGCCACATTCAGGTAAGTTTTAAGGGTGTTTTTTTAATGGTCTAAGTCATGGACATTTCGTAAGTGAATAAATGTGCCGAGAAGAGCAGCTTCAAACATAGGTTGGATGGATATATGAGCAATAGGGGTTGGGTGTAAATGGGACTGCCAGTGCCCAGTAGGGGCCAATAGGCCAGCGGCAGTTTCCTCCATTATGTTCTTTTGGACATAAAAAACTTCCATTTTCACACCAGTTCAGCTGTCATATACTCTTACCTGGTAGACTTTCTCTTTTTTTTTCAGTGCATTTACAGAGTATATCAGTACTAGATGGAGATACGAGTAAATTTAGAAATTATGACATTGTCTGGACTTTGTTTTGAGAATGCCTGATGCTAGCTAAACACGACAACATAGTGCTGTTATTGTTTTGATGATTCACTAATGAACCACTGGGATATATCATCATTTATATTAATTATGGGTAAAATATTACTTTAACTACCATAAGTATTTGGATGCTTAGATGTGTGATAGGCTATATTGGGTAAATTTTAAGTTTTTGTCATTTCTGTACTTAGACATACAGACGATGTTTTTTTCTGGTGGTTTGCGATGTGTTATGAACGATTTAGACCTTCACTTCTATCGGAAATCACTAGTTTTGGGATACTCCCCCCCCCCCCATTACCGATATATATTAAGCTAACCTTGTAACTCATCATAACCTAACCTATGATCTATATTTTCTAATGCAATCGATAAATGTTTTGCCACAGAAATCCTGTAGAGATAATGTGTCTTATTGTTTAAAGTATTTAATCCCATAGTTAGAAACTTAAGGTTCTCCAGATGACCAAAACCAAAATACAGTCTCTCCTCGACTTACGACGGGGTACCGGACAGACGACCAGGTCGTAAGTCGAAAAGGCGAAAATAATACAGTGGTCCCTCGGTTAACGAACGGTTCGATTAAGGAAATTTTGGTTAAAGAATTACTTCCCATAAGGATCTTCAATTCGGTTAACGAACAAAACTTCGATTAACGAAATCCTTAAGAAAAACTAGCTGATGGGCTAGTCTGCCAATTCAGTAATCTGTTCTATGTTTACATTCGTTTCCAGTGGATTAAATATCAAGAAAGTTGTGCTCTTTAATATTTTTGCATTTTTTATATTAAAATTATTAGTCATTTTAAAATTTTTTAACATATTGATAATATATGCAGTACAGGGAACTAGTTTTTTGTGCGCCCATCAGCTGCTTGACTCGGCCACCAGGTGTCAGTTTGGCTTTGTTGACAGTGGAGTGAACATCGATTTTGTTGGTGTCTTGAATATTTTTGCATTTTTACATTAAAATTATTGGTCATTCTGAAATTTTGTTAACATATTGATAATATATAGCGCAGTGCAGTGTTGATTTAAATAAAATAATCTTGAATTACACCTAGTGAACTTAAAATTTTTGTTGGTGAAATTACTGCATCAAGCATTGATGGGTCCCCTGAAAGGTGATTTCTCCTCCATCCCCACTTCTAATTCCCATCATCATCATCAACCAGGAACCTTTTACATACACACCCCAAAGTAAGTGTACTTTACTGCATTTTTTTTTTTACTTTGTATGTACTTTTCTGTGAGCTGGAACCAATTACCCAATATCCCATTGAAACAATGGATTCGTTTAACGAATGACTCTGTGGAACGAATTGTGTTCGTTACCTGAGGGACCACTGTACATAGAAAATCTAAAATGGGTGTCTCTTTTTCTTCTCAGCACCACGAGAACTCTCACTTTTACGCTTGCCAGCCATTTTAAAGGGAATTACAAACGAACATTTTGTCAGTACACAGTTCGATCACTAACGTCGGGACTCAAAAAATACGTAATTTGAAAAATATTTTATACAACTGTGGCGGTCGTATGTCCGGGAGGTCGTAAGTCGAGGAGTACCTGTAATAACAATATTATTTGGAATGTTTATACTCTGAAATTTGTTGTATGGGCAGCTAATATCCTTTGAATTTGTTTATGTGCTTAGTAATACAGTTTGGTCTTCATTTACGCGGCCAATTGAACCCGCGGAGTACCGCGTAAAACGAGAAACACGTAAATGAAATAACAGAATATATGGGATTAATTGAAATAGAGACTGGGCCGACCCCCAAACTCCACTTTTTCCGACACAATACGTACCTTGTAGTCAAAATAACATCTTAATTTTATGATGGTATGCACACACAACTAATAATTAAGAGAAATATCAATAATATTAGGTTTTTTAACACTTACATTAGTAGAAAAGATGGCTGGGCACACGGGGATGGGGGGTTGGTTCCGAGGCAGAGGGCAGATTATTGGCCCTCACCTGTATCACTTGTATCACTATCCACCACAGAGGCTTGCAGGGCCTCTTTGTCAAACCCCTCAAAGTCCATATAAGTCCATATCCTCACTATCACTATCACTGACTTGGGCCGGCTGTGGTGGGTGGCGGGTGAAGAACCCAGTAATGTTTTGATGACTGGGCGACCTTATGCACACCCTACCTGCGCCGCTTCCCGCATAAATGACCAAATTTGGCGCGTAAATCAAGCATTTCAATTCTGGCAAGACACCACGTAAATGACAAAACGTGTAAACCAAAACCGCGTAAATCCAGACTCAACTGTATTTATATATTCAAAATAGTATTACTGTGTTGCACAATAAAGCACAATTAATTATCTAATAATATTTATTAACTGAGCCGATCAGCCAAGAAGGTTGGACAGCTACAGCTGGCTGTCTCCCGCTGGAAAGTTCACCCCAACCAGTGATGTCACAACCAATCACAGAGCTTTTTGCAGTTACGTGAGTTTTTGCCAACTTTAACCCTTATTTTTGA
Organism: Homarus americanus; assembly: GCF_018991925.1. Classification (NCBI taxonomy): domain Eukaryota; kingdom Metazoa; phylum Arthropoda; class Malacostraca; order Decapoda; family Nephropidae; genus Homarus; species Homarus americanus. The sequence goes on from NW_024757794.1 coordinate 3,391,395, forward strand.
CACTTTTTGGCCCAATTTATTTTAAAATATCATTACCATAGTGAATTTAAGCATTTTCTTTACCAATTGACCTGCCATTTTATGAAAAAATTCCGACCGTCAACTCATCCATTCTACTATTTTACCTCATTTTGCCATTTGGCAATTGTTGAACGCTTCACAGACACGGTGGGTTCGAGCTGTACAGAGTAGCAAACACCCCCCCCCTTATTGTGTGCTAACCAGAGTTATAAAAGTACCTGACTTTGTTACTTAAATAAAAGTATTATTACATTGGCAAAATGTTAGTCAAGTAGAAGTAGAAGTAAAAGTATCCAAAGTTCAATGTACTCAAGTAGAAGTAAAAAAGTATCTCATTCATAAAGTACTCAAGTAGTGAAAGTAAAAAGTAACAGCAAAATTATTGTTTCAAATATTAAAATAAATCCACATTAAATTATGAAAAAACTAGTTAACTAAAAACACATACAATTACACATGGTTATTTGCAAATCTTTTTATTAGGATTAATCATCAACCGATTCTCGAAATTATGGCTGTCAAATCGAGGTCTTTTAGGCCTAAATATAAACCCAGCACGACCTCCCGAAAGATAATACTTTCAGCCGCTCTTCTCCCTACAATCCATTGCTGGGATAGTGAATGGGCTGAAGATATATCTATCCAACATTATGATCACTTTCTTCCTTATCCACACAAATATTGTCGACGTGGACGTATGGTCCACAGACAACGTTGTCTGCTCACATTAGGTTGGGATACAGACATATCTAGCAAGTACCTGAGGCAGAGATGACCTGCACTTCTCTTCCTGTAAACTCTCTAACTGTCCCAACGCTAACACCCTTCAACACTATTGCCTTGACTGTCCCACTGTCAGGGACCTTCTACCACAGGACAAAACCATTATATGTCACCACCTATTTATTCGTTATAATTTATATTCAATTCTTGTACACTACCCATGCTTTGGTGGGTTCTAACTCCCATTGCCCTTAAATCCCATAAAAATTGTCTCCATATCACAAGTCACACCGTGTCCTGTGAGACACAAGTACAGTACAGTAGTACCCCAATTTACGCGGACAATTGAACCCACAGGGTACCGCGGAAAGTGAAATCCGCGTAAAGTGAACAACAGAACATATGGGATTAATTCCAATAGAGACTGGCCCGACCCCCAAACTCTACTTTTTGACGACACACAACTATGTTGTAGTAAAAATATTATCTTAACTTTATGATGGTATGCACACACAATTAATATAGAAGAGGTTAGGTTAGGAAAAATAAAGGTTAAGTTAGGAAAAATAAAGGTTAGGTTAGGAAAACTAAAGGTTTGTGTGTAACACTTACATTAGTAGAAGAGATGGGTCGGCATACGGGGATGGAGGCTGGTTCCGAGGCAGAGGGCAGATTACTGGCCCTCAGGTGAATCACCATTACTAGGTGAATCACCATCACTATCAGTCATAGTTTTCAGGGCCTCCCTGACAAATCCCTCAAAGTCACTTTCACTGTCACTATCACTAGCTCTGGCTGGCTGTGGTGGGTTGCGGGCGAAGAACTCGGTAATGCTTTTTTGACGGCTAGTGTTGATGTTGTCTTGGTACACCGTGATGTACGGCTCCATAGCCTGCACCAGCCGGGTATGGAAGACGTCATAGCAGTCATCGTCAGGGTCGTTGGAAAGGAAGAGCTTTAATTTTTCTGCACACTCGATGGCACCCTTAATATTACTATGCGTTAATTTGTGTTCTTCTGGGATTGACGCACCACCTTCCTCTTCACTGACGTTATCATCTTCCAACATCTCGTTGGCAGTCATTTCAGGATCTCTGATCACCTCCAGGATGTCTTCGTTGGTGGTCTCGGAGAAGCCTTCAGCTGTAATACTGTGCGCAGCTTCTCTTGCAAGGTCCAATGCCACTGTCACAGACTGAACCTCACCAGTCACAGGTTCACTCCTCCTCTCACCTGGTATACCATGCAACACATGCCTCCATGCGTGACGAATCGTAGCTATAGACAGCTGATCCCATCCCTCCACCAAGAAGTCTACAGCTTGTTTGATGTTAAATTTTTTCCAAAACTGTTTGACGAGAACTTCTTGAGTCACCACCTCTTGTTCCTTGTCCTCGTCGCTTTTGCTCTCGCTATCGGTGTCACCTAGCTTACGCAATTCATCCTTGGTGTTAGTACAGTCGTTCAGGAGCTTGAATTTCTTTGCAGAGTATGCAGCTTTCACATTGCAGATCAACTCCTGGTCCATGGGCTGGATTAATGACGTAGTGTTGGGAGGAAGGAAGACCACTTTTACATTGGGGTGACGATCCATAAGTAGGGGCGAGTGTCCTGGTGCGTTGTCAAGGAGCAACAAAATCTTGAATGGAACATTTTGTTGCTCGCAGAATTTCTTCACGTCGGGAATGAAACAGTCATCAAACCAGGAGAGTGACAGAGCAGAGAACATCCACGCCTTGCGTGCGGTCAGCCAGTGGACATTAATCTTGCTCATGTCCACGTTCTTGTAGGCGTGCGGCTTGCGGGCTGTGTGAATCACCGATAACTTTGGTTTACAGGTACCGGAGGCATTGGTGGTAAAGAGGACGGTGATGCGCTCCTTCTGCAACTTCCGACCCCGAATCTTGCTAGCAGACTGGACAACAAAGGTCTTGGTAGGCAGCTTTTTCCAAAATAGGCCGGATTCGTCCATGTTGAACACCTGGTCATCAGTGTACTGCCCTTCCTCCATAACCTCACGTAAGAACGGAGGAAAATCTCTAGCCGCCACACGGTCAGCACTCGCTTCTTCACCACCAATGTTGATGTTGGTGATCTTGTTCCTCTTCTTAAACCTATGCAGCCAACCAGAGGAAGCATTGAAGGGTTTGGGCTCTGCAATTCCCATCTTACGTGACACTGCTGCTTACAGTTCACTTGCGTACTCTTGAACGGATCGCGTGTCCACCGCCATGTTGCGTCGCGCCTGACGAATCAAGTAACTCACCAGCAAATTTTCCACCTTTAGCAGCACCTTGTTCTGGCAATACTTGATCACTGAAGCACCTGCAGACTTTGTGATTCTCATGTGCTCTTTGATCTTGGCTGCATCCTTCTTTATAGTACGAATCGTAGATTCGTTGACTCCATGCTGGCGCGCGAGATGAGCTTGACGTGTTCCTTTCTCCAAATCTTGAATTATCTGGTATTTCACTTCGTAGGTTAGGGAATGTCGTATCTTCTTTGGCTTAGGGTGGCTGGGTCCAGGTAAGGAAAGGTTTCTCTTTGGTGGCGGTGGTCCGGCGGAAGCCATTTCACAGAACAATGGATGCACGTATACACGGTGTGGCCTGGAGGGATGAAACTGCCGCAGTTAGGTCAAGTGTCGTCCTTCCTTCCTCCCTCCCGCGGGTGGACACGTCATATTACTTTAAACCAATCACAGCTAGCAGCGGAGGGAGGTAAGGATGCATGGCCAATCACAGTCCGATACGTCACATGACATCACTGATAACGCAACAGAGACATGCACTGCGCAACCTTACCGCGCGGCTTGCCCAGGCGGGAGCAGGCGGGAGGGTCGAATCTAAAAATAGCATCAAGCCAGACACTCTGCGCGTATATGGGTAAATGCACCGCGGAAAGTGAAAGTTCGGTTCTGGTGAGGCACCGCGTAAATGAGAAATCGCGGAAAGTGAAACTGCGTAAAGCGGGGTAATACTGTACAGTCGGCCCTTCACATACGCGGGTTTAGCATACACGGATTTGCAAATACACGGATTGCCCCGCCGGAGGAATATTCTGTACATTGAAGTAATTGAAGTACATTCAAATCGCGCGCGGCACCACACACACATGCGTCACGCCACCCGCGCTCCCTCACTCACTCAGTCTCGCTATAACCACGCTTGTGTTGACATCAGCATTGTAGGTCGACCCTGATTTTTTTACCAAAAAATCGTTAATTTATGATATTCCTTGTTTATAGGTCGACCCAAGTATTTGAGGGTAATGGAACAACAAAACCTTCAGTAAAAACACTGCGTCCTATAAACTGAGGCTCGCCGTACCTGAAACACCGAGTGCCGAAGGCAAATTGTTTACCATTTATTATTACGACACTTATACTGAAACGCAGGTAGTTTCAACAAAAATATTGTATATTTCCATTCAAGTATTTATTCATGTCAATTAGGAGGGAATATTATTGTAATACAACAGTTCTTTAACTGAAAACCATTCGAAAAGCAATTACGGTAACATCTTTTGAACGAAAGAAAGCGAAAGTCATTACTTTTGTCATGATTTTATCCCACTTTCCACTGTAATACATACGTCATTTCAGCAAAAATATTACATTTCCGTGAATGTGTTATATCAAGCACAGTATGAATAGAATATCACTAATATAACAGTATTTTAACCGAAAGCTATTAAAAAAAACGAGTAATATATCTTGAACGTCGGAAGGTTAGGTAAAGTCTTTTGTTTTCATGTAGTTTATCCTAATTTACATTGAAATACATTACGTTTCAGCAAAACTACTATTTATTTCTGAGAATATGGAAATGTAATATTTTTGCTAAAATGACGTATGTATTACAGTGGAAAGTGGGATAAAATTGTGACGAAAGCAATGACTTTCGCTTTCTTTCATTCAAAAGATGTTACCGTAATCGCTTTTCGAATGGTTTTCATTTAAAAAACTGTTGTATTACAATAATATTCTATCCTAATTCACTTGTGATGCAACAGTTTTTTAACTGAAAACGATTAAAAAAACATGTGTACCGTCTAGCTGATAGGGCAGAGCCCTGGTCGCGGAGGCTTTGTTTTTGCATCGGCCCTTAAGCAGCGTTTAATTTTAGCGTATGTTGAAATTGTGTTTACCGGTATATTCTTATTGTCTTGCTTCTTATTTTCCAGAAATATAACAAGTTTGTATATAATACAATGTTACGGTACTTTTAATTTACAAGTACAGTCATGCGCCGGTTAACATCCTAGATACTTGGAAACGTGATGTTAAACGAAATGGACGTTGTCCGATCATCATATAAACTTTTTATTTATTCTTATGTGTATATGGAACACTATATACGTGCATGTACACTTTTAATCTTAAATCACTACTGTAATGTGATACAGGTGATTAACTTTTATCTCTTGTGCTAAATACATGATGTTTATATTAAAATTATTCACTGTTTTACAAGGATTCCAGCATCGCCAGCAGATGGGGGAGAGAGAGGGTGCGAGGGGGCGTGGGGGGAGGGGAGGTAGTACGTTTGACAGTTGGCACAGGCCCAGGTCTAACGTGTGTATATTTATCAGTTCTTAGGTGATTAAGCTTCTCTCTTATAAAAACCCAGTGAAATGACCTGGGTGAATATAATTAACATAGCTGGGATTCTTGTAACATACTGATTAATTTGAATATAAACATGCTATAATTTGCACTAGACAAGACAATTTTAGCACTGTAATCAAATTAGTACATGTGCACTCCAGCTTTGCACTAAGAAATCTATGTAAATCTACCCAAAAATACAGTTGAAAAACTTTTTTATAAAATGTACTATACTGTACACTGATGACAAAATTTTTTATCTCTTGAGCAAAATATATGACGTTTATATTCAAATTATTTGGCTGTCTTGCAAGGATTCCAGCAATGCAAATTAAAATCTCCTAACTTTAGTCTGAGATATGATATAAGATAAAAACTGTAAGCCTAAAAGCCTGGCTGGGGACTGACGGCTCCGCCACCCAACGAGGGGTTGGGGGGGGAGGGGTTGAGGTGATAAGTTTGAGGCGAAGGTCTCTGTGTGTTTATTTAACAGTCCTACTAAGCTTCTCTCATTTTAAAATGCCAGTGATATGACCTAGGAATATATAATTAACATAGCTGGGATTCTTGTAAGATACTGATTTATTTGAATATAAAGATGTTGTAATTCGCACTAGACATAACAATTTTAGTACAGTGACCCCTCCGTTAACAAACTCAATCCGTTCCAGAAGGTCGTTCGTTAACCGAAAAGTTCGTTAATCGAAACCATTGTTTCAATGGGTTTTTGGGTAATTGGTTCCAGCTCACCGAAAATTTCCTAAATTCAACAAAAATGGTAGAAAAGTTCACTTACTTTGAGGTGTGTATGAAGAAGGCTCCTGGATGATGATGGGATTTAGAATGGGGGTGGAGGAGAAGGAAGAAGAGAAGGCATTGGGGTGGAAGAGAAGTCACCCCATGGCGCCATTTCACCCATAAAATTTTAGCTCTCTGGTGTAATTCAAGATTATTTTATTTAAATCAACACTGCACTGCATTATATATTGTCAATATGTAAAATATATTTCAAAATGACCAACAATTTGCTTGGAAACACAGAAAAAAAGCGTTTAGTTGAAGAAAGTCTCAAGCAAGATGTTACCTCCAGTGAAAACAGAGAGAGACTAACTCCTGTTTGCTGTGTTAAGAGGCTGGATGCCGCGCATTAAACTAGTCACTTTACCTTCAATTATGTTCAATAATTGTTAAAATGACTAAAAAATTGAATATTAAACTTTTAAAATTATTGAATAGTATAAACTTCTTGATATTTACTAAAATAGTAAGGAATTTAAGCCCTAGAACCGATTAATGTATTGGCGGACTGATACTAAAGCTGGTTGCCCGGTCAGTGCAGGCGAAAACATGTTGAGGTCGGTTCGTAAGAACTTCGTTAACCGAATTTTTTTTCGTTAACCGAATTGAAGATCCTTATGGAAGGCAGTTCGTTAATCGAAATTACGTTAACCGAGGTGTTCGTTAAACGAGGGGTCACTGTACCGTAATCAAATTAGTACATGTGCAGTCCAGCTTTGCACTAATTTATTTTACGTTTATTTTAGTATGGTGTGTGAATGTAAATGGGTGAAAATAAATGAAGAAATTTATGTAAATCTACCCAAAAATACAGTTGAAAAACTTTTTATAAAATGTACTACGGTATTGTACACTAATGTACTACATTTTTTATATCTTGAGCAAAATATATGACGTTTATATACAAATTAATCTCTGTCTTGCAAGGATTTCAGCAATGCAAATTATATTATCGTAACTTTAGTCTGAGATATTATATAAAATAAACAAAGAAATCACCAATCTCTTGTCTGGGAACACAAGGAGGGTGGGAAGAGGGTGGGGGGGGGAGGGGACAGGAGGTGAGGTAACAGAATGTCTAGCGTTTGTTTGTTTATTTATTTTAGATAAGATTTGACAGTTGGCGCTGAAGGCCTGCCTGAGTGTTTATTTATCATTACTTAAGAGTGACTAAGCTCTTCTCATAATTTTCCACCCAAACGACCTGGGTGAATATAACTTACATTGGAGGGATTCTTGTAAGATAGTAATTTATTTGAATGTTTTTTTTTTTTTTTTCAATTTAAATTTTAATTGTTTATTCCTTGATAGAGGAAGCGGGATTCTAGTGCTGTCACTTGGTACCCCTGTACCATAACACCAGAAGTAACTGGCCAGTGTCACAAGTATATACAGTCATCCCTTGGTTATCGCGCCTAATTGGGACCCCGCTGATAACGAAAGTACAGAACCTATGGGATTTATTCTAATTGGTTCCAGGCACCCAAGACCCAACCCCAAGTTTCCCATTTTACGACCATTTATACCCACTAAATATATATATAATGTTATGGTAAATATCATAAACACACATATGCATGGCTAGGTTTATTACAAAGTGATGAAAAGGGTACGCTTAATACTGTAGTCCACAAAGCATGTAGCTATGCTTTTTTTTTTTGGTCCCCCGTCATACGAGTTCGTTTTCTCTCACATCAGGACGCCTGAGTCCTCCGTTTTCTCTCTTAATCTTAGAGTGCACCAGAAACTTTACTATTTTTAATAATGCCATAGAATTTGAAATTGCAACCCCAATTGCTACTTGCAATTGTTGAGGCAACTAGATATGTCTGATTACAGCAAATGTGTTATTGTCAATTTGTAGGTGAAAGATTTTATCCTCAATAGATGTAGGTTAACATTTCACCTGTAGGCAAATGTTTAAAAATAGCCTAAGATAGGAAGCATATTCCTTTAACACATAATATCTGACCAGTATGGGGAGGATCATCGTGTCTCTGTCAGAGGGTCGTGGAGTGGTGGTCCAGCAGGCGTCACGTGCTTTTTTTGGGGGGGGGGGGGCCACGGACGTATATGCGATCGGACGTTGTTCGGTCGGACGTTAACCGGCGCATGACTGTATTCATTTTTAAAAATGCAGACCCAAACAAATACCAGTACGGATATTTGCGTGACTCTCCCGCCAAAAAAGACCAAACAGCTGATACTCTCTCCCTCAGCCCTACCACTGAAGGGTAAAGACATACCTGGCGCTCCTCTCGGAGCAGCCAGGTCAACTGTTAAGTTGGCCCATACCAACTCCCTCCCCTGAACCCTCTTCCCCACCGGAATATCAACAAGTTCTTGCCAGAAGTTACAATTTCATTTAGGAAGGGAATGGAACCAGTGTTAAGCAGAGGTGAACAGTGGTGAACAGTGTTTAAGTCAGTGAGAACAACTCAACAGTAACAGTCGTACCCAAGTTAACCTTCACACAGTGAGGTCCAAGGTACCCAGTGATAACGGCCCGTGAGACCCAACAACCAGCGATGTGTTAATCCGTCTACGATAGGAAGGCCTAAGACCACACCTCACTCATACAACACCATCTGTGAGGGAATTACTACACCACATGTCCCTCATAACACCAAATGTGAGGGAATTACTACACCACGTCAAGTCCCTCATAACACCATCTGTGAGGGAATTACTACACCACGTGAGGTCCCTCATAACACCATCTGTGAGGGAATTACTACACCATGTCAGGCCCCTCATAACACCATCTGTGAAGGAATTACTACACCACGTGATGCCCCTCATAACACCATCTGTGAGGGAGTTACTACACCACGTGAGGCCCCTCATAACACCATCTGTGAGGTAATTACTACACCACGTGAGGTCCCTCATAACACCATCAGTGAGGGAATTACTACACCATGCCAGGTCCCTCATAACACCATCTGAGGAAACTACACCACGTGAGTTCCTCCTAACACCATCTGGGAGGGAGTTACTACACTACGAGTTTGCTGTTCAACACCTACATTAATCTGTATGTTCACTGTATGTTCCTTTACCTTTCTCTAATGAAGGCTTTTGTTAAACCACCAATGTATGTAATAAGTCATTTATGTCCAATGTATATTTTCAGCCTTCGGGCTGCAGAATTTTTTCAATAAACCGTTAATTATTATTATTAATATTATTATTATTATTATTATTATTATTATTATTATTATTATTATTATTATTATTATTATTATTATTATTATTAAATAGCCCAATGACATCTTTCTTGTTTATTCTCTTCCAATTTCTCACTTTCACTGGTATTTTTTACTTCATATTGCCTACATCAGATAAACTACGGTAATTGAGGTTAGACACTGTTATAAATTTGATTACCGGGTACTGGCAGGATGCCGTTAGAACCACCTGACCCTACCAACAGTGTTGCAAGTCAGACAGCATTTTTTTTTTTTACATTTTTGGTGTCTCCATTTGTTAATTTTTTTTTAAGTGGGGTTTGCACAATAGTAAACTGTTTTACCTACAGTATAGTAAAACGATTTGGGAAAGAAATACTCGGTAACTTAAAATTTTAAACGGAAAATCTTGAAACTGGCAACTGTGTGCTGAAGACGATGACAAGGAAAATTATTTTGATGGATTTTCATGAAAATATTCAGAAATATGGTACAGGTGGCCTATCAAAAATCCGGCAACCTCGGGACCTGAGGAGTACCGGATTTTCGAAAATGCCGGAAAACTGATGGTTATATTTGCTGTATAAGTTTAACAGGAAATGACTACCTGTACAGTCCTTTAAACAAAGAAAATTAAACACTTAAATTAGGATAATATAATTGACATTGCTGGATTCCTTGTAAGACCAGGAATATTTTGAATATAAATGTCATATATTTTGCACAAAAGATAATATATTTACTCAGAGTAAACATTAGCTCTAAAATTTGTATGTCTAATGCAAAATCTATGATGTTTATATTCAAAATGATCATCAAATTGTAAGAATTCCAGCAATGCAAATTATATTCTGGCCGGGTAATTTGTATGAATTTTATGAGCTAAAACAAATATCTTCAGTTAATAAAAAAAAAAATATTCTTCACGACACTATCTGTCAATCAAAGTACCCCAACTTTCCTCCCCCCTCTTCCAACCGCGCCAGATGATCAGTCGGTCCCAACCCTCCCCCCCACCCCCCACCTTCCATCCCTCCCAGAGAAATGTTGGGTGACAAAACTAATTATAACTTTTAGTAATAAATAATACCTCAAACTAAAGTTAGGATAATATAATTGACATTGGTGGATTCCTTGTAAGACCAGGAATATTTTGAATATAAATTTCATATATTTTGCACAAAAGATAACATATTTATTCAGAGTAAACATTATATCTAAAATTTGTATGTCTAATGCAAAATCTATGATGTTTATATTCAAAATGATCATCAAATTGTAAGAATTCCAGCAATGTAAATTATATTCTGGCTGGGTAATTTGTATGAATTTTATGAGCTAAAACAAATATCTTCAGTTAATAAAAAAAAAAATATTCTTTACACCGTGCCAGATGGTCAGACGGTCCCTCCCTACCAGATAAATGTGTGGGAAAACCAGACTATTTACCTTTTTAGTAATAAATAATACCTCAGACTGAAGTTAGGATAATATAATTGACATTGTTGGATTCCTTGTAAGACCAGGAATATTTTGAATATAAATGTCATATATTTTGCACAAAAGATAACATATTTACTCAGAGTAAACATTATATCTAAAATTTGTATGTCTAATGCAAAATCTATGATGTTTATATTCAAAATGATCATCAAATTGTAAGAATTCCAGCAATGTAAATTATATTCTGGCCGGGTAATTTGTTTGAATTTTATGAGCTAAAACATATATCTTCATTAAATAAACAAAGAAATATTTGAAAATGCGCTCCGAAATCCATGCCGGAAAACTGAAGGTTCCGGTTTATCGGTTGCCGGATTTTTGATAGGCCACCTGTATCGTAGTATTTATTCAAGTGAATTAGGATAGAATATTATTGTAATACAACAGTTTTTTAACTGAAAACCATTCGAAAAGCGATTATGGTAACATCTTTTGAACAGCGAAACAAAGCAAAAGTCATCGTTTTTGTCATGATTTTATCCCACTTTCCACTGTAATATGTACGTCATTTCAGAAAAAATATTACATTTCCATATTTATTTCTGAGAATATATTCATTCAGTCACAGTTAAGGTAAAATATACTTGTGATGTAATATTTTAATGAAAATACGGTATCGTAGTTTTCTTTTGTTTCAAATTTAATTAACAAAGATTGATGTTTCAAATGTAATGAACAAAAATTTATGTACAGTATCTATAAATAAACTTTAAAAAATGAATACTTTGTTTTACATCGTCCTGTGCATACCATACCATGCATTTGGCTACTTTGGGCTTGCTATGATGACGCAAGAGATCTGCCCTGGCAACTGTACCGACACTCACAGCTGGTGGTGTGTTGGTGCGTCATTTCCATTGTTTACTGGTAGTTACTGGTAAATATTTTTCAACCTAACGAAACTATTACCCGTTTAGAGGTCGACCCCCAATTTTTTGCCAAATAATTTGGTCTTAAAAACTTGAACTACACACAGGTATATACGGTAAATAAGGGCATGGGGGGACCAGTTTTTTTTGGGGGGCAGCACATATATGCGGATATTTAACATCCACAGGTATCTGTTACGTAGCCCCCGCGTATGTTAAGGGCCGACTGTGTGTGTGTATATATATATATATATATATATATATATATATATATATATATATATATATATATATATATATATATATATATATATATATATATATATATACATTTATTTATTTATTTTTTTACGGGAATTAGCCCACCCGGGCACAGGTCAAACGACCCACAACGGAGCCTGGGGGGCGAAAAAAAAAGAACGGAAAGAAATTGTAAATATAGAAAAAAAAGGTTATACTGTATTAATCTACACCACGAAGATGCCGGAAAACCAGCTTTTTAAAGTGAGACAGATTGTAAGAGCATGGAAACACAGAAGAAGGCAGAGCATTCCACAGTTTGGCTGTGTGAGGAAAGAAGGAGGTACTATAACGGGTTATTCTCGTGTGACCGACATCAACAGAGAAACGGTGGGCACCGTGGGCAAGACGTGTGTTACGAACCCACGGCCTTGCCGGCGGTACACAGGATGCCAAATCCACCGAACATTGCCCGTTAAAGTACCTGTAAAAGAGAGAGAGTGAAGCAACATTGCGGCGAAGAGAAAGGGGAGAGAGATTGTCGACTAAAGGAGGAGAGCTAATAAGACGAAATGCCTTTGATTCCACCCTATCTAACAGTTGGACAGAAGAAGAGCCACCCCAGATATGAGAGCAGTACTCCAAGTTAGGACTAATGAATCCCTTATGTACTTGGAGCAACTGCTCAGGAGTGAAATAGCTGCGGCATCTGTACAGCATTCCCAACTTTCGGGAGGCAGCTTTAGTTATACTAAGGATGTGTGATTTCCAGGACATATTGGAGGAAATGGTGAGGCCTAACATATTTATTTCAGAATTTGGGAGGATAATAGCGTCCTGAAATGTAATTGGCATGACTTAACAGGTAGTGGGATATTAAGCTTGAGCAGGGGTGGATCCAGGGGGGTTCTGGGGGTCCGGGCTCCCCCTTTTCACCAAAAAATTCCAATACTTTTTCTTTGATGCAGTATTGTACTCAGGCATTTTTGTATAGTAAAAGTAATTACTGTTGACCTCAGAATATCTCCTAGTATCAAGTGCACATGGCTTCAAAATGGACTCAAAATGCCCATGATATTGGTCAGATTTAAATACAAAAATTGGGGAGGGGGGTTTACAGTGCCCCCAAAAAAAATAAAAAATACCCAGCTCGGTGAGATTGCTTTGTTTGCCATATTCCTCCACCCAAAACTTCTTGGATCCCTTCCCCCCCTTTTGATATTCCTGGATCCGTCCCTGTTGAGAGATATGTCACATAATGTTGGAAAAGACCTCAGTAGTTCTATTCCATCCTTCGGGCATGCCAAGTATTTATCAAGCTCCTTCAGTTGATGAGTTTGTGGATGATTGTTGCCTCCATAGTGACTGAATCTGACTAAGACTCACCATGAACTGTCCCTCTAATTGGGGTGTGGCTGTGGTGACGTCGCTTTTCGATTCTAATTGATGAGTGGCTAAAGTTTTTGCACCAGGTAGCATTACGGCTTTGGGAAAAAAATTTCCGAGGTCGAATAAAGACAAAAGCTTAAGTATTTTTTTTGGGGGGACCTGACCTGACCTGACTCAATGTCAGGTGGAGGTAGGGTGGGGGATTAGTGGTCTCATATTACTGACCTGACGGAATGTCAGGTCACCCTTTCTTGGGTGGGGGATTGGGTCTCATGACAGGAAGATGTCTCGAGTAAACACGAAAGCTAAAGTATTTTAGGGAGATTGTGATATGGAGTGAGAAAGCAGAAACGTGTGGGTGATTAGAGGTATGGAGTGGAAAGAAGTGTAACGTGTACCAGTGTGCCAAGCGAAAAGCTCCTCAACAGCTGACCTTTTAATTCTCCTCCATGCAGTCACACAACAAGACCCTCACTGGATGCTTGTTGACTTAATTCCCATATATAATAATAATAATAATAATAATAATAATAATTAACGGTTTATTGAAAGAGCATGGCAGCCGGAAGGCTGAAAATGTACAATTACATAATTGGGAAATGGGTCTCTTGATTTACAAATAATATACAAGTTACATAAGTGATACAAATATGATATATAATAATTAGGTAGGGAGAAGCTCAAACTACAGGGCATTTCAACATAGTGACAGTGCAAAAAGTAAGATTGAGTGGGAGTGATTACACTGGTTGATTACAAGTTATTGATAATTTTTACAATGGTTGGGACTGGGCTGTTCTTATAGCGATCAGTTCGTGCTCGTATGGTATGGATGCGGTTGTGGTGTCGAACAGCAATTCTCGGACGAGGGATGTTGGGTGGTAGTAGGAGCTGGTGTCGAGGATGGTGCAGAAGCTTCTCACCAAATTTGCAGATGAGGTCGTGGTGATGGTCAGAAAGAGCTGAGAGGGTCAGTGTGTTGAGTGCTTCTTGATATGTGGAGTAGGAAGGGGAGAGAATAATGTTGCGTGCCCTCTTTTGCACTTTTTCTAGGCATTTACGTTGTGTGGCATTTAGGGAGGAAGACCAGATAGGGGAGGCATAGGTGAGCTTGGGAAGTATGATTGTTGAGTAAACACTGAGGAGCTCGGGCGCAGGAACTCCAAGGGACTTGAGTCTGCTGAGAAGATGGAGACAGAAACTGGAGGATTTGACAACTTCACTGATGTGTGGTTTCCAATTTAGTTTGTTGTCTATGGTGATGCCGAGGAGCTTAGTGGAATCTACAACCTGGTGTGTGTTGGGACCTAAAGTAATGGAAAGGGGTGGGACAACGTCAGAGGAGAGGTTGATGTGCATAACCATGGTCTTGGTATGGTTGATGGTGACGTGGTTGTTGGTGGCCCAGTTTTGGAGACTGTTCAATAAATCCTGAAGGGCGGTATATTTGGGAGCAGTGTTGTTGACACTGATCCCAATGGTGGAGTCGACATATTTCCAGCGAGCAGGGGTTTCTCTTAGGGCATCATTGATGAGCATAAGGAAGCATAGTGGTCCTATCTTGGTGCCTTGGGGGACGCCACAGGTGAGTGGCTGAAAGGTGGAGACAGCCCCTCAGAAGCATACAGCTTGGCGTCGGTTACCGAGGAAGTCTGTAAGCCATGGTATAAGACTTCTTCGAAACCCGAGGTCGATAGCTTTGTTGACGATTAAATTGTGGCCAACTAGGTCAAATGCCTTGGTGAAGTCAATGAAGGCAACAGCTACAGACGTTTTTCATTTTCCAGATGGTGGTATATGTAGTCAAGAAAGCTGACAAGGCAGTGAGTGGTGGAGGAAGTTTTCATATTACCAAATTGCTGAGGATCTACTGCACCTGCAATATCAGCATAAGCTCAGTCAAACACAAAACTTTCACAGTTTAAGCTGGGTATTGGGGTGATTGCAATGGGTTGTAGTTGATTTAAGGATTGTGGGCTGGTTGACTTGGGCACTGGTGACACATATGAAGTCTTCCAGCCAGCTGGGCATCTGGCTTGACTGAGGGAAGCATTGATGATGGAGCAGAGGGGTTTAGCTAGCTCCGGGGAGAACTCCTTAAAGAGTTTCATTGGTAAGTCAATGGGGGTGGTGGAGCGTTTTAACTTCAGTTTGTCCAGACGTTTTGCTACTTCAAATTCTTCTACTAAGTCAGCGGGAAAGGGGGCTGGTAGGTAAGCAGGGAGATTGGTTGTGTTAAGTCGGGGGAGCGACTGGCGTATAGTAGCGAAATGGTTATTTGAATGCTCAGCTGTGTCAACATTAGTGAGATGGCTAAGGAAGGGGAGGGGGTGTGTCTTATTGTTTAGTCCATAGAGTTCTTTAAGCTTACCATACCACTGACTGATGTTGGTCGTTGCAATTTGGTTGGGTAGTGAGACTTCTTTGCAGTGCGTATTTCGTGGATGACTCGGTTGCGCAGGGACCTGTAGCGGTTGTGGTCATAGAGATAAAAGGCTCTGTCTCTCTGTTGCATACTGTAAGTCTTTTGATCCGAGGTGTAATCCAGGGCAAGTCAGCTGGGTGAGATCTGACGGACTTCTCGAGGAAGAAGTGGTGGTGAGCTTCCATGGTGGTGTTGGTGTAATTTATCCATTTGGTGTCCACGTCATCCACGCTAAGTATACTTCAATCTAGGGATGGTTAACTATCCACTGCCCGAAGAGACGCACTGCAGAGTCAGTAATCGGCCTGTAGGTCTTGATGTAGGGTGTCTGTACTTGAGTGGGAGTGGCAGCTGGGGACCAAAGCACTGATAGGTGTGCTACACCCGATAGGAGGCATTGATTGAGGTGGTTGGTACTTGTCCGCTAAGTCGGTTAAGATGAGGTCAAGGGTATTTTGACTGTGTGTGGGGAAGTTCACAACTTGTGATAGTGACAGCTGGTCCTGGATATCAGTGGTGTCAATTTCATTATAATCCCCGCATAATACTAACTTGGCACATGGGTACCTAACTCTGAGGTGGTAATGAGATGATTGATAAGTGTGTCTCTGGTGGGTGAGCGAGGTGGATGGTATGATACGCAGATTATGATAGAAGCAGTGTGGCGCGGGTGGGCCCGTGGTACAACACGTATCCATAATGCCTCCACATCTGCTGGGACTTGAACATCCAGGCGTGACGGGCGTAGGTCATCTTGACAGAAGAGGGCAACCCCCCCTGTGTCTACGTGAACGAAGGTCATGAAAGAGGTGATATCCCTCAATATGACACGCTTCAGGAACAATTTTCCAAGCTTCACATATGGCAACAACGCTGGCAGCCACCGATCTGACAGTGGTTGCCAGCTCATCAAACTTGTTAGCTAGGGAAGTGACGTTGGAGAGCAGTAAAGACTGGAGATCATACCATATCCGTGGAACTTCAGTGTAATTGTATGGTCTGTCAGGGCTGGGTTTCTCTGGTTTCCTAGTGGAGGTTATGGTCCTAATGGGCTTTTTTTTATGACACCCCTGTCTACGGTTGCGCGCATGGAATATGTTCAGTGACTTGAGTTGCGCAATAACACTGCCATCAGGATAACCGTTCCCACCCTTTTGAAGGTACAGAGAGCGTCGGGAGTAAGTAATTGGTGGCCATCTGTTGATATCTGTTGTTGTGGATGGACGGGGGCGTTTGTCCCCGGTGGCCATAAACTCACTGGCGGCACTTTGAGGGCCGCTGACACTGGTAGACATCTGTTAATATTTGTTGGTCGTAAACACCATGAGTCCTTGTCACTGGCGCTTTGGATCGCCGACACAGTATCCACGATATATGTAAACACCGCGGTGGTCCTTGTCACACACACTTGTGTGTGTGTAATAATAATAATAATAATAATAATAATAATAATTAACGGTTTATTGAAAAAGATCTGCAGCCCGAATGCTGAAAATATACATTGGACATAAATGACTTATTACATACATTGGTGGTTTAACAAAATCCTTCATTAGAGAAAGGTAAAGGAACATACAGTGAACATACAGATTAATGTTGGTGTTGAATAACAAACACGTAGTGTAGTAACTCCCTCCCAAATGGTGTTAGGAGGGACCTAACGTGGTGTAGTAGTTCCCTCACAGATGATGTTATGAGGGACCTGACGTGGTGTAGTAGTTCCCTCACAGATGGTGTTATGAGGGACCTGACGTGGTGTAGTAATTCCCTCACAGATGGTGTTATGAGGGACCTGACGTGGTGTAGTAATTCCCTCACAGATGGTGTTATATGAGTGAGGTGTGGTCCCAGGCCTTCCTTTTGTAGAAGGATTAACACATCGCTGGTTGTTGTTGGGTCTCACGGGCAGTTATCACTGGGTACCTGGGACCTCACTGTGTGAAGGTAAACTTGGGTACGACTCGGCTGTTACTGTCGAGTTGTTCTCACTGACTTAAGCACTGTTCACCACTGTTCACCACTGTTTCAACACTGGTTCCATTCCTTTCCTAAATGAAATTGTAACGTCTTGCGAGAACTTGTTGATATTCCGGTGGGGAGGAGGGTTCAGGGGAGGGAGTTGGTGAGGGCCAACTTAACAGTTGACCTGGCTGCTCCCAGAGGAGCACCAGATATGTCTTGACCCTTCAGTATGTAGTGGTATTCGAAGAAATATTGTTTATTTGCTGTTAAATATTGTAGGATTTAAAGAAGTTGATGAATGTTATTTTACTTTATATTTTCTATTTTAAAATTAATTGATACATGATGGTTTGACTTGGCCTTTGTGGTTAGACAACTGATTAATGAATAAACCAGGGCATATGGAGACGCAATATACACTAGTGATGTCACGAAGCTTCGCACAACTGCTGAGTGACTGCATAAATTATCACAACCTGTACTCAAATGTACTAAGTTACTTACTAAAACTTTTGAGTCTTGTGCTAACTATGGGATGTTTACAATCAGTTTTCGACTTACAACGGGGTTAGGGACCAACGACCAGGTCGTAAGTCGAAAATGGGAAAAAATACTATAGAAAATCTAAAATGGGTGTCTCTTTTTCTTCTCAGCACCAAGAGAACTCTCACTTTTACGCTTGCCAGCCATTTTAAAGGGAATCACAAAAAAAATTTTTAGTACACAGCGCGATTATTGACGCGGGACTCAAATGCTTAATTTGAAAATATTTTATACTTACTGCAGGCGGTCGTATGTCGAGTAGGTCAATTCTAGAAGTACCTGTATACTCAAATTAATTGCTGTCTTGCAAGAATTCCAGTAACATGTTATTAGCGAAAATCTAAAACTCCCTGCCAATCTCTTGAGTACACATTAATCTCCCATCCTGACTGTCAACACCACTTTTCCTCCTCCCAGCCAGTGGGGAGGGGAGATTAATGGGATAAATTAAAATTTTGTTTTAGGCTTAAAGTTTTCTCTTATAAAATGTCACAGAATTGACTTCACAGAATATAACTTGCATTGCTGGAATCCTTGCAAGATAGTGATTATGCTGAGCATAAACATCTCATAATTTGCACGAAAGATAAAAATGTTAACATTCAGTATATTACATTGAGTGCAAAATGAGTACAGTACAGTAATCTGCTATTCAAAATTATGGCTTTTTGACAAGGAAAAGCTTGTATAACTAGCCCCAGTAGTCAAGATATTATTAATACTATTACCCTTCCTGTACAGTAAAATACTGTACTCTATTTATTTTTACCTTATTATTCGGCTTGTCATTTAAGGATATACTGTATTGGAAACGTCTCATAAAGAATTTATTCAGTGTCATTATGGTATGAAATTCATCTCTCTAACATGAATACCTGTAGAAGTTTATGAATGCTGTGAGGTAGAGGGAAGGACTGTGCCTCTCCCCCGACAAAGTATTTCCTTGTGGCGTAGTGTATGTGGCCAGTAGTCTAATTTCTTTGTGTTTGTCTATTTTCTCTTTGTTAGGCTCACATACATAGGTACATGTAGGAGATCTGGTACTCAGGATGGAGGTGAGAAAGGAAACTCACAATGGCATTTTCTTTATATATACAGTACCTGTACAGTGAAGTCTGGATTTACGCGGTTTTGCTAATGCGTTTGGTCATTTACGCGGTGCCTTGCCAGAATCGAAATGCTTTAATGGCGGTAAATTTGGTCATTGCGCGGCAGTGGGCTGGAAGTCCCAGGCTTGGCGCGCCATTTTAGTTCAAGCGGCCCTCCTCTCCCATCAGCGGCCTTGATTAAGGTTACACAGTATGTCACTGTTGCGTTATCGGTGACGATCAAATGGCGTGTCGGACTGTGATTGGGCCGCATCGCCCACACCTCCCTCCCCGCTAGCTGTGATTGGTTCAATGTAATATGGCGTGCCTACCACAGAAAACGTTACCAGCGTCAGTATCTCTTCAGTCACCCGTGTAAACTGTGTTCTGTGGTACGCTAATCTACGTAAGAATGGCATCGCTGGACCCCACCTACAGAAAAACCTTGCATTACCTGGACCCTTCACTCCAAGCCAAAAGAAATATGGCGTGCCTAAGTTGCGAAGTTAAAGTACAAAAAGATAAATTGCAAGAGTTAGAAAAAGGCAGCGGCAAGTTGATTTAGCGCACCAGCATGGCGTGAACGAATCTAAGATCTGGGCGATCAAGAAGGACTCTGCATAAAGATAAAAAAGGAACACATGAGCATCACTAAGTCTGCAGGTGCTTCAATGGTGAAGTACTGCGCCAGAACAAAGGTGCGCCAGGCAAGGGAAACGCTGGTGAGCTACTTGATTCGTCAGGCAAGACCAGAACATGGCGGTGGGCGGCGCTCAGTTCAGGACTACGCCGCGATGAACTGTGCGTGGCAGTGGCACGTGGATGGGAATGCAGAGCCCAAACCCTTCAGTGCTTCCTCTGGGTGGCTGCAAGGGTTTAGAAGAAACAAGATCACCAACGATAACATTGCTGGTGAAGGGCGAGTGCTGACCGTGTTGCGACGAAGTGATTTTCCTCCATTCTTCGTGATATTATGGAGGAAGGACAGTACCGACGACCGGGTGTTCAGCATGGATGAATCCGGTCTGTTTTTGAAAAAACTGCACACTCCCAAGATCTTTGTTGTCAGTCTGCCCGCTTAAGTGTCGGGGCTGGAAGTTGCAGAAGAGTGCATCACCATCTGTTTCCACCAATGCCTCGGTAGATGTGCGCTCAAGTTATCTGTAGAGTCACACAGCCTGCAAACCGCATGCTTACAAGAACATGGACATATTAAGCTAAATGTCCACTGGCTAACCTCATAAGGCGTGGATGTTCACTGGTCTGTCCCTCTCCTGGTTTGGCGACTGTTTTTGTTCCCGGCGTCAAGAAATTCTACGACAACAGAATGTTCCATTCAGCATTTTGTTGTTCCTTGACCAAGCGCACCAGGACCTCGCCCCTACTGTTGGATCGTCACCCCAGCGTAAAGTGGTCTTCCTTCCTCCCAACACTCGTCGTTAATGCAGCCCATGGACCAAGAGTTGATATGCAACGTTAGGCTGCATTCTCTACTACTAAAAAGTTTAAGCTCCTGAGCGACTGTGCAGCACCAGGATGAGGTTGCGTAACCTGGGTAGCGCCGATAGCCAGAAGCGGCGAGGCGAAGAGAAAAGACGGAGGAGCAGAAGTTACATCAAGCAGTTTGGAATAAATTCACTCAAGACAGCTGTTGATTTCTTGGTGGAGGCATAGGGGCAGCTGTCTGTAACCTTGTTCAAATCACGGCGTGGGCATGTGTTCTGGAAGGTATCCCAGGTGGGAGGCAGGAGTCAACCTGTGACTGGTGAGGTTCAGTCTGTTGCAGTGTCAGTGGACCTTGCAAGGCAGCTGCACAGAATGTTACAGCTGCAGGCTTCTCCAGAAACCACCAACGACAACATTATGGAGGTGATCAGGGATCCTGAGATGACTGCCCGGCAGGATATTGAAGGCGATGGCGTCAGTAGAAGATGCAGGTAGTGCGGCAGCCAGAGCAACAAGTTAACGCATGGTAATGTAAAGGATGCCATCAGTTTGCAGAGAAACTCAGCTCGTCCTTTCAACCCTGACAATCACGCTATAAGTCTTCCAATAACCAGCTATTTGCAGATTGTGGAGCCGTACATCCATATATCACGAACACATCAACACTTACCCGTCAGCGTAACATCGGACTTCTTCGCCTGCAACCCACCACAGCCAGCCGAAGCCAGTGATAGTGACAGTAATGTTGACTTTGAGGGGATTTGTCGAGGCCTGACAACTGTAATTGAACCGTGATGGTGATTCACCTGAGGGCCAGTGTCTGCCCTCTGCCGAACAGCCCCATCAGCATTATGCCGGCCATCTCTTTTACTAGCGTAAGTGGCTAACCCTAACATGATTTTCCTAGCCTAACCCTATAACGTGAAGTGTTAAGCCTTGATTTTCTTTACCTGAACAGCATATTATTCTCTTATTGATATTTCTCTTCTATATTATATTATTATTGCATGCCATCATAAATCATAAAATAAAAGAGAATATTTTACTACAACGTACGTATTGTGCTCAAAAGTTGAGTTTGGGGTTGGCCCAGCTCTATTTCAATTAATCCCATATGTTCTGTTATTTCATTTACGCATTTCTTTTGCTGGCCTCCACGGGTTCAATTGACCACGTAATGCAGACCCTACTGTACTGTATTATTTGCAAGAGCAGCAGGTGGTGGGATTGGTGCGTAGTAGAGGATGCTGTGAGGAGCTTGTAGAGGAGGTCTTCTGCTTAAGGGCGTTGTTCGCCTCACTGCAGGCAGGGGGGTATTTATATCTTTCTGCCGGATCTAAAGTTGAAGTGCAAAGATGAGAAACACTGCTGATTGGCTGATATGAAGGCGGCAACTGACCAATCACCACACAGTTCGAACGCGAGGGCTGATTTGTGGCACTCGCCGCTGATTGGCTGGGAAGCGGACAGCAAGTGACCAATCAGCAGTTGTAGGGGAGAGTATCCACTAACATGCTTCCCTTCCCCTCTGAGCGCTGCAGGCAACTTGTTGTCGGCAGGGTTGTATCCCACATGCGAGACATAACGGGCGGGGGTGTGAACCACTCGGCCACTACTGGTGACGACCCCGTCAAGTGTCACAAAATCTGTGGGAGAAGCATAGAGAGAAGGAGGGTTGTAGATATGAGAAGGCTGAACGGTGGGAGGAACAGGTGAGGAACGTGGTGCTTCTCTCCCGGCTGGATGCAGGATCTCTACAGGAGCAGGATAGCAGAAAAAGTACCTGAGGGAGAAAAGAGGGTGCTGCAGGCGCAATGGTGACCAGACAGGTGGAGGTGACACAGGCTGGTTTGCTGGGGGAATGTGGTGTTTGGCGCAGGTGCACAGTCCTTGGGGCACTGGTTGGGATGTTCGTCCACAGGGCTAGGTGCATGATCCTCATCAGGAGCAGTAGGTACCTGAGAATGAAAGGAGGGCACATAGAACTGTTAGAACAAGGTGGTGCTGCAAGTGGCAACTGTCGGCAGACTGGTGCAGGTGTGGCTTGTTGGGGTAATGCTGGGCTGGGGCCCATCGTAAGGTGGCCGCTTCAATCGACGATGCTGACGTGTCGGTCCGCCATTGCGTAATGATCATCAGGAACTTCTGACTGTGCAAAACCGAAGGGCCCGCCGGAGGGGCGTTGAAATGGGTTGTGGTGAGCTACGCGCCTAACAAAGACATACCGGCATTGAGTAGTGCAGGAGGGATGTGTTCAGGGCGATGGGAAGGCTGGCCTGGGCAGTAGCCTTAAAGCAGAAACTGCTTGTCGTAGTGTTTGCAGTGCAGGTCGACGACAGCAGGAGGGTGGTCAAGGTCAGGAGTAAGTGAGAAGTCCCCGGGTAGGTGAAGGGGCTTGCCTTGGGTGAGATCTGCTGGGCTGCAGTCCTCTTTGTGTGATGCGCGGATGCCAAGGAACACTAGGGGTAGAGCATCCGTCCAACTGTGGGGCATACTGTGCCTTGATGGCATCCTTCAGCTGCCGTTGGATTGAGGATGGTAAGCAGTAGTGCGGTGCCTGGAAGTGCCGAGGAACTGTAGGAGACTATGCCAGAGTTGTGACTCAAACTGGGCTCCTCGGTCAGTGATGACAGTTGTGGGAGGACCTAAACGGGAGACCCAACCAGGCAGGAAGGAGAGGACGTCTGACTCTGCTGTAGCATTAGGCATGGGAATGGCTTCTGTCCACCTGGTGAAACGGTCAATGCAGGTGAAGATGTAGGTGTTGTCGCAGGATGCTGGAAGAGGTCCCACGATGTCGAGGTGCACTACCTGGACGCGTCCTTTGGGTCGGCTAAATTTGCCGAAGGTGAGGTCTTCTCCTTAAGAGCTTGGTGTTGTCTGCCCTCACGGCGAGGCAGGGGGGCTATTTATATATCTGCCGGATCAGAAGTTGAAGTGTAAAGATGAGAAACACTGCTGATTGGCTGATATGAAGACGGCAACTGACCAATCACCGCGCAGTTCGAACGCGAGGGCTGATTTGTGGCACTCGCCGCTGATTACAAGCGGACGGCAAATGACCAATCGGTAATTGTAGGGGAGAGTATCCACCACAGCCTCAATGATTATTTGTTTCCTGAACTGCCTCATTCATGAAACAATATTGTTTACAGTATTTGTTTTTCATTAATTAGTAAAGATATGTTACTGTAATAATCTATGGTTAATAATACCTGTACCTTTCATATACAATGCAGTACAGTACTATGTATATACCTCATAGGTAAAAAATAATGTCATTCAAGACATCTTCAGGTCATAAGACTCATTAATCCCCCACCCAACAATGGGTGACCTGACACTGTATCAGGTCAGGCTAGTAACATGACCCAATACCTCCCACCCAACCTTCATCACAAGTGTTAAGACATTATTACAGCACACATTACAGTCAATTGAGTAAAGTGTCTGCCTATTCAAGGCTAAAGATGACGGATCTGCTGGTGAGTTCAATATATAGTACAGTAGTATACATTATTATGTTAACAGTATGAACAATATTGTGCAGTGGTGTTTGCATAAATAGATACGTCTCCCACAAGTTGTAACACAGCTCTAATCACGCCTGTATCATATAGAGCGTTTTTTTTAATACCTGTTTATACCTGTATAAAGTACATACCCGTATTCAGGATTATTTTGATAAAAAATGGTGTGTAACGAAATTAAAACTGATTTTACCAATTTCAGGATTAACATTTCCTACATTTTTATTTATTTATATTTTTCTTTAAACAATGGAATTCCCATCACTATATGATATCAAAATATTTTGTTTAAGGATATCCTAGTGGTAGCTTCTCGTGGAGAATTTATTTAGGATAATTATGGTATCAAATTCATCTCCCTATCACAATTAGCCACACTTGTGTGAAGAAGAGGGGGAACTAACCACGCATCCTTAATCCTCAACCCCCAACAAAGGTTCAGCATCACAAATTACCTACATTGTGCTACACACACCAACACCAACCACACTGTGCCACAAACCAACACCACCCACACTGTGCTACACAAACAATCCAACACCACCCACACTGTGCTCACACACCAACACCACCCACACTGTGCTACACACACCAACACCACCCACACTGTGCTACACACACAAACCAACACCACCCACACTGTGCTACACACACAACAACACCACCCACACTGTGCTACACACACCAACACCACCCACACTGTGCTACACACACCAACACCACCCACACTGTGCTACACACACACCACACCACCCACACTGTGCTACACACACCAACACCACCCACACTGTGCTACACACACCAACACCACCCACACCGTGCTATACACACACCACCCACTCCACCCACACTGTGCTGCTACACACACAAACCAACACCACCCACACTGTGCTACACACACCAACACCACCCACACTGTGCCACACACACCAACACCACCCACACTGTGCTACACACACACAAAACACCACCCACACTGTGCTACACACACAAACCAACACCACCCACACTGTGCTACACACACAACAACACCACCCACACTGTGCTACACACACACACTAACACCACCCACACTGTGCCACACACACACACCCAACACCCACACTGTGCTACACACACCAACACCACCCACACTGTGCTACACACACACCACCAACACCACCCACACTGTGCTACACACCAACACCACCCCACACTGTGCTACACACACCAAAACACCCACACTGTGCTACACACATACCAACACCACCCACACTGTCCATACACACACACACACACACACACACACACACACACACACACACACACACACACACACACACACACACTACATCCTTAACCACCGGCGGTCAAGACGTACCTGGCGCTCCTCCCTCGAGCAGCCAGGTCAACTGTTGCTGGCCTATACCAACCCTCCCTGAACCCTCCTCCCCACCGAATATCAAGAAGTTCTCGCCAGAAGTTACAATTTCATTTAGGAAAGGAATGGAACCAGTGTTAAACAGAGGTGAACAGTGGTGAACAGTGCTTAAGTCAGTGAGAACAACTCAACAGTAACAGTCATACCCAAGTTAACCTTCACACAGTGACGTCCCACGCACTCCAGTGGTAATGGCCCGTGAGACTCCAACAACAACCAGCGATGTGTTAATCCGTCACATAGGAAGGCCTGGGACCAAACTCACTCATAACACCATCTGTGAGGGAATTACTACACCACGTGAGGCCCCTCATAACACCATCTGAGAGGGAATTACTACACCACGCCAGGTCCCTCATAACACCATCTGTGAGGAATTACTACACCACGTCAGGTCCCTCATAACATCATCTGTGAGGGAATTACTACACCACGAGGACCTCATAACACCATCCGTGAGGTAATTACACCACGTGAGGTCCCCCATAACACCATCTGTGAGGGAATTACTACAACACGTGTCCTCATAACACCATCTGCGAGGGAATTACTACACCACGTCAGGTCCCTCATAACACCATCTGAGGGAATCCACATCACGGGAGGTCCCTCTCCTAACACCATCTGGGAGGGAGCATACACTACGCGGTTTGCTGTTCACACGCATAATCCTACATTAATCTGTATGTTCCTTTACCTTTCTAATGAAGGCTTTTGTTAAAACCACCAATGTATGTATAAGTCATTTATGTCCAATGTATATTTTCAGCCTTCAGGCTGCAGAACTTTTCAATAAACCGTTAATTATATATATTATTTACACACACACACACACACACACACACACACACACACACACACACACACACACACCACACACAAACACACCCACACACACACACCGCACACACACACCAACACCACCCACACTGTGCTACACACACACACACACACACACACACACACACACACACACACACACACACACACACACACACACACACACACACACCAACACCACCCACACCTGCCACACACACACACACACACACACACACACACACACACACACACACACACACACACACACACACACACACACACACACACACACCAACACCACCCACACTGTGCACACACACCAACACCACCCACACCGTATACACACACACAACACACCAACACCACCCACACTGTGCCACACACACCAACACCACCCACACTGTGCTACACACACACCAACACCACCCAGACCGTCTACACACACACAACACACCAACACCACCCACACTGTGCTACACACACACACACCAACACCACCCACACTGTGCTATACACACCAACACCACCCACACTGTGCGCACACACACACCAACACCACCCACACTGTGCCACACACACACACACACACCAACACCACCCACACTGTGCTACACACACCAACACCACCCACACTGTGCTACACACACCAACACCACCCACACTGTGCCACACACACACCAACACCACCCACACTGTGCTACACACAACAACACCACCCACACGCCACACACACACACCAACACCACCCACACTGTGCTACACACACCAACACCACCAACACTGTGCTACACACACCAACACCACCCACACTGTGCTACACACACACCAACACCACCCACACTGTGCTACACACACACACCAACACCACCCACACTGTGCTACACACACACACACCAACACTCACCCACACTGTGCTACACACACCAACACCACCCACACTGTGCTACACACACACCAACACACCCACACTGTGCTACACACACACACCAACACCACCCACACTGTGCTACACACACACACACACCAACACCACCCACACTGTGCTACACACACCAACACCACCCACACTGTGCTACACACACCAACACCACCCACACTGTGCTACACACACACACCAACACACCACCCACACTGTGCTACACACACACACCAACACCACCCACACTGTGCTACACACACACACCAACACCACCCACACTGTGCTACACACACACACCAACACCACTCCACACACCTGCTACACACACACACCAACACCACCCACACTATGCTACACACACACACACACCAACACCACCCACACTGTGCTACACACACACACCAACACCACCCACACTGTGCTACACACACACACCAACACCACCCACACTGTGCTACACACACCAACACCACCCACACCACACACACCAACACCACCCACACCTGCTACACACACCAACACCACCCACACTGTGCCACACACCACACACCCACACTGTGCTACACCACACCAACACCACCCACACCAAACACACACCAACACCACCCACACTGTGCTACCACACACACACCAACACCACCCACACTGTGCTACACACACACACCAACACCACCCACACTGTGCTACACACACACACCAACACCACCCACACACTGTGCCACACACACACACCAACACCACCCACACTGTGCTACACACACACACCAACACCACCCACACTACACACACACACACCAACACCACCCACACTGTGCTACACACACACACCAACACCACCCACACTCATGCTACACACACACACACACCACCATCACCCACACTGTGCTACACACACACCAACACCACCCACACTGTGCTCCACACACAAACCAACACCACCCACACTGTGCTACACACACACAACACCACCCACACTGTGCTACACACACAACAACACCACCCACACTGTGCTACACACACCAACACCACCCACACTGTGCTACACACACCAACACCCACCCACACTGTGCTACACACACCAACACCACCCACACTGTGCCATACACACACACCAACACCACCCACACTGTGCTACCACACAAACCAACACCACCCACACTGTGCTACACACACCAACACCACCCACACTGTGCTACACACACCAACACCACCCACACTGTGCTACACACACAACAACACCACCCACACTGTGCTACACACACACACAACACCACCCACACTGTGCCACACACACACCAACACCCACCCACACTGTGCTACACACACCAACACCACCCACACTGTGCTACACACACACCAACACCACCCACACTGTGCTACACACACCAACACCACCCACACTGCAGCTACACACACCAAACACCCACACTGTGCTGCACACATACCAACACCACCCACACTGTCCTATACACACACACACACACACACACACACACACACACTACATCCTGACCACCAAGGGTCAAGATTCCGCGCCTCCTCGAGCAGCCAGGTCAACTGTTGTTGGCCTATACCAACCCTCCCCTGAACCCTCCTCCCACCGAATATCAACAAGTTCCAGAAGTTACAATTTCATTTAGGAAAGGAATGGAACCAGTGTAAACAGAGGAACAGTGGTGAACAGTGCTTAAGTCAGTGAGAACAACTCAACAGTAACAGTCATACCTGTTAACCTTCACACAGTGACGTCCCACGCATTCCAGTGTAACGCCCGAGACCCAACAACAACCAGCTATGTGTTAACTGTCTTTACAAGGAAGGCCTGGGACCAACCTCACTCATATAACACCATCTGTGAGGAATTCACACCACGTGAGGCCCCCTCATAATACCATTTGAGAGGATTCTAATCACACCACGTCAGGTCCTCATAACACCATCTGTGAGGGAATTACTACACCACGTCAGGTCTCATAACATCATCTGTGAGGGAATTACTACACCACGTGAGGACTCTCATAACACCATCCGTGAGGTATTACACCACGTGAGGTCAACCATAACACCATCTGTGAGGGAATTACTACAACACGCGGTCCTCATAACACCATCTGCGAGGAAACATACACCACGTCAGGTCCTCATAACACCATCTGAGGGAACTACTACATCACGTGAGGTCCTCCCTAACACCATCTGGGAGGGAGTTATTACACTACGTGTTTGCTGTTCCCACACGCATAATCCTACATTAATCTGTATGTTCCTTTACCTTTCTCTAATGAAGGCTTTTGTTAAACCACCAATGTATGTACAAGTCATTTATGTCCAATGTATATTTTCAGCCTTCAGGCTGCAGAACTTTTTCAATAAACCGTTAATTATTATATATATATATATTTACACACACACACACACATACACACACACACACACACACACACACACACACACACACACACACACACACACACACACACACACACACACACACACACACACACATACACCGCTACACACACACACCCACACACACACACCACACACACACACACCCACACACACACACCGCCACACACACACCAACACCACCCACACTGTCAACACACACACACACACACGCACACACACACACACACACACACACACACACACACACACACACACACACACACACACACACACACACACACCCACACACCCACACACCACCACCACACACCACCACACACACACACACACACACACCAACACCACCCACACCAGCACCACACACACCAACACCACCCACACTGTGCCACACACACACACACACACACACACACACACACACACACACACCACCACCACCACCACACACACCATCCACACTGTGCCACACACCAACACCATCCACACTGTGGCACACACCAACACCACCCACACTGTGCCACAACACACCAACACCACCCACACTGTGCTACACACACACACACACACACACACACACACACAAACACACACACACCAGCACACACACCAACACCACCCACACCAGCCACACACACACACACACACACACACACACACACACACACACACACACACACACACACCACACACCAACACCACACCACACCCACACACACACACACACACACACACACACACACACACACACAAACACACACACACACACACACAAACACACACACACTGTGCTACACACACACCAACACCACCCACACCCAGCTACACACACACACACACACACACACACACACACACACACACACACACAAACACACACACACCGTGCCACACCCACCAACACCACCCACACTGTGCCACACACACACACACACACCAACATCACCCACACACTGTGCCACACACACACACCCACACCAGCACACACACACACACACACACACACTGAGATACACACACCAACACCACCCAGACTGTACACACACACAACACACCAACACCACCCACACTGTGCCACACACACACAGACACACACACACACACCAACATCACCCACACTGTGCCACACACACACACCCACACCAGCACACACACACACACACACACACACACACACACACACACACACACACTGTGATACACACACACCAACACCACCAGGACTGTGCCACACACACAACACACACCAACACCACCCACACCTGAGCCACACACACACACACACACACCAACATCACCCACACTGTGCCACACACACACACCCACACTGTGCCACACACACACACACACACACACACTGTGATACACACACACCAACACCACCCAGACTGTAGCCACCACACACAAACACACCAACACCACCCACACTGTGTTACACACACACCAACACTCACCACACTGTGCTACACACCAACACTCACCCAGACCTGTGCATACACACACACACCAACACCACCCACACTGTGCCACACACACACACCAACACCACCCACACTGTGCCACACACCAACACACCCACCCACACTGTGCTACACACACACACCAACACTCACCCCACCTGTGCTAACACACACCAACACCACCCAACTGTGCTACACACACACACACCAACACCACCCACACTGTGCTACACACACACCAACACCACCCACACTGTGCCACACACACACACCACCAACACCACCCACACTGTGCTGCCACACACACACCAACACTACCCATACTGTGCTACACACACACCAACACCACTCCACACTGTGCCACACACACACACACACACCAACACCACCCACACTGTGCTACACACACACCAACACTACCCATACTGTGCTACACACACACCAACACACACCCACACTGTGCTACACACACACCAACACCACCCACACTGTGCTACACACACACACACACCCAACACCACCCACACTGTGCCACACACACCAACACCACTCCACACTGTGCACACACACACCAACACACCCACACTGTGCTACACACACACAAACCAACACCACCCACACTGTGCCACACACACCAACACCACCCACACTGTGCACACACACACCAACACCACCCACACTGTGCTACACACACACCAACACTCACCCACACTGTGCTACACACACACACCAACACCACCCACACTGTGCTACACACACACACACCAACACTCACCCACACTGTGCTACACACACCAACACCACCCACACTGTGCTACACACACCAACACCACCCACACTGTGCTACACACCACCACACCCACACTGTGCTACACACACCAAAACACCCACACTGTGCTACACACAACCAACACCACCCACACTGTCCCATACACACACACACACACACACACACACACTACATCCTGACCACCAAAGGAACAAGACGTACCTGGCGCCTCCCCGAGCAGCCAGTCAACTGTTACCTATACCAACCCTCCCTGAACCCTCCTCCCCACCCGAATATCAAATGCTCAGCCAGAAGTTACAATCATTTAGAAAGGAATGGAACCATGTTAAACAGAAACAGTGGTGAACAGTGCTGTCAGTGAGAACCTGTGCAACAGTCATACCCAAGTTAACCTTTCACAGGACGCCCCATCACTCCAGTGGTAACGCCCGGAGACCCAACAACAAACAGCTATGTAAAACCTCACGATAGAAGGCCTGGGACCAAACTCCTCACTCATATAACACCATCTGTGAGGAATTACTACACCACGGAGGCCCTCATAACACCATCTGAGAGGAATTACTACACCACGCCAGGTCCCACACAACACCATCTGTGAGGAATTTCCACACCACGCCAGTCCTCATAACATCATCTGTGAGGGAATTACTACACCACGAGGACCCTCACAACACCATCCACGGAGTGTAATATACCACGAGGTCCCCCATACCACCATCTGTGAGGGAATTACTACACCACGCGGTCCCTCAACACCATCTGCAGGGAATTACCACACCACGCCAGGTCCCACACAACACCATCTGAGTGAGGGAACCACTACATCACGTGAGGTCCTTCAACACCATCTGGGAGGGAGTTACTACACTACGAGTTTGCTGTCCACACACGCATAATCCTACACAAACTGTATGCTTTTTTACCTTTCTAATGAAGGTTTTTAAACCACCAATGTATGTAATAAGTCATTTATGTCCAATGTATATTTTCAGCCTTCAGGCTAAGAACTTTTCAATAAACCGTTAATTATTTTATTATTACACATTTACACACACACACACACACACACACACCAACACACCCACACCGCTACACACACACACACACCACCTACCACACACCAACACCCACCCACCAAACACCACCCCACACTGTGCCACACACACACACACACACACACACACACACACACACACACACACACACACACACACACACACACACACACACACCACCACCACCCACACCAGCACACACACACACACACCACACACACACACACCCACACACACACACACACACACACACACACACACACACACACACCAACACCACCCACACTGTGCTACACACCAACACCACCCACACTGTGCTACACACACCAACACCACCCACACTTGCTACACACAACAACACCACACCACACCACTGTGCCACACACACACCAACACCACCCACACTGTGCCACACACACACCAACACCACCCACACTGTGCTACACACACCAACACCACCCACACACTGTGCCACACACACCAACACCACCCACACTGTGCCACACACACACCAACACCACCCACACTGGCTACACACACCAACACCACCCACACACTGCACACACACCACCCACACTGTGCCACACACACACACCAACACCACCCACACTGTCCTACACACACACACACACACACACACACACACACACACACACTACACCACCACCCCAAACACCCCCCCCCCCCACACCACAACCCCAACCAACCCCCCCCAACCCCCCCCCACCAAAAACAACAACCCCAGAAGTTACAATTCAATTTAGGAAAGAAGAATGGAACCAGTGTTAGAGGTGAACAGTGGTGAACAGTGCTTAGTCAGTGAAACAACTCAACAGTAACAGTCATACCAGTTAACCTTCACACAGTGACGTCCACGACTCCAGTGGTAACAACCCGTGAACCCAACAACAGCGATGTGTTAATCCGTCACGATAAGGGCCTGGGACCAACCTCCCATAAAACACCATCTGTGAAATTACTACACCACCGGAAACCTCATAACACCATCCAGAGGAATTACTACACCACGTCAGGTCCCTCATAACACCATCTGTGAGGAATTACTACACGTCAGGTCCTCATAACATCACCAGCGAGATTACTACACCACGTGAGGACCCTCTAACACCATCCGTGAAGTAATACCACCACGTGAGGTCCCCCATACACCATCTGTGAAGCTCACACACCACGCGGTCCTCATAACACCATCTGCGGTACTACACCACGCCAGGTCCCTCATAACACCATCTGGGCAGGGAACTACATCACACGAGGTCCTTCCCTACACCATCTGGAGGGAGTTACTACACTACAGCTTGCTGTTCGACCGTACAATCTACATTAAATGTATGTTCCTTTTACCTTTCTCTAATGAAGGCTTTGTTAAACCACCAATGTATGTAATAAATCATTTATGTCAATATTTTCAGCTTCAGGCTGCAGAACTTTTCAATAAACCGAACTATTATTTTACACACACACACACACACACACACACACACACACCACACAACCGCTACACACACACACACACACACAACCAACAACCACCCAATCAACACCCACCAGCACACACACACACACACACACACACACACACACACACACCAACCAGCACACACACACACACACACACACACAACCAACACCACACACCACACACACACACCAACACCACCCACACCAGCACACACACACACACACACACACACACACACACACACCTCACCACACTGTGCTACACACACACACACACACACACACACACACACACACACACACACACAAACACCATCCACACACACCAACACCACCCACACTGTGCTACACACACACACACAACCACTGCACACACACCTAAACCACACTGTGCTACACACACACCAACACCCTACACTGCACACACACATCAACCTACCCACACTGTGCTAACACACACACACACACACACACACACACACACACACACACACACACTCACTCACCCTCACTCACACACACACACACACACCACCACTGCTACACACACACCACGCCAACACACCCACACTGTGCTACACACACACACACACACACCAACACACCCACACTGTGCACACCCCACACTGTGCTACACACACACACACACACACACACACACACACACACACACACACACACACACACACCCACACGCTGTGCTACACACACCAACACCACCCAACACTGTGCTCACACACACCAACCACCCACACTGTGCTGCACACCAACACCACCCACACTGTGCTACACACACACCAACACCACTGCCATAGCACACACACACCAACACCACCCTGCTGCTACACCACACACCACCCACACTGGTATGCACACACCAGCACCACCCACACTGTGCTCACACACACACCAACACCACCCACCACTGTGCTACACACACACCCCCCACCGTGCTGCACCAACACCACCACACTGTGCTACACACACACCAACACCACCCACACCTGTACACACACACACCAACACCACCCACACTGTGCTACACACACACACCAACCCCACCCACTGTGCTACCACACGCACACACAACACCCCCGCACACAAAACCCACCACCCACACTGTGCTCACACACACACACACCAACACCACCCACACTGTGGCACACCAACACCACCAACTGCTCACACACCACACCCACACTGTGCTACCAAACACCACCACACTGTGCTACACACACACCACCACCACCCACCTGCTACACACACCAACACCACCCACACTGTGCTACACACACACCAAAACCACCACCCACACTGTTACACACACACACACCACCACGTGCACACACCACTACCACATCCACAACACCACCCACACTGTGCTCACACACACCAACACCACCCACTGTGCTGCACACACACCAGCACCACCCACGCTGTGCTGCACACACACACAACACCACCCACACTGTGCTACACCAACACCACCCACACTGTGCTACACACACCAACACCACACGTGCTACACACACCAACACCACACCACTGTTCACACACCAGCACCACCACGACTGCACCCACACCACCAGCACCACCCACACTGTGCTACACCACCACAACACCACCACGCAGTAACACACACACCAACACCACCCACTGTGCTACACGCACACCACACACCACCCACACTGTGCTGCACACCCAACACCACTGTGCTACCAACACCACCCACACATGCTCACCAACACCACCAACCCAGTGGCTCACACCCCACCCACGCTGTGCTCACACACACACCAACACCACCCACACCATGCACACACCAACACCAATCACACCAACACCACCCCACACTGTGGTACACACCAACACCACCCACACTGTACACACCCAACACCACCCACACCTGTGCTACACACACACACCAACACCACCAACACTCAGTAGCACACACACACCCACACTGCTACACACCAACACCATCCACTGTGCTCACACACACCACACCACCCACACCACCACACTGTGCTACACCAGCACCACCCACACTGTTACACACCAACACCACCCACACTGTGCACACCAACACCACCCACGCTACACCTCCCACCACCGTGCCCCACACCAACACCACCCACACTAGCTACACACACCAACACCATCCACACTGTGCTACACACCAACACCACCCACTGTGCTACACACACCAACACCACCCACACTGTGCTACACACACCAACACCACCCACGCAATGGTGCCACACACACCAACCCACCCACACTGTGCTACACACACAACAACACCCACACGCAATGCTGCACACACACACCAACACCACCCACACTGTGCTCACACCAGCACCAACACCACCACGCCAGTAACACACCAACACCACCCACACTGTGCTACACCAACACCACCCACACTGTGCTGCACACCAACACCACCCACACTGTGCTCACACACACACCAACACCACCCACACACTGTGCTGCACCAACACCACCCACACTGTGCACACACACACCAACACCACCCACACTGTGCTACACACACCAACACCACCCACACTGTGCTACACACAACACCACCCACCACTGTGCTCACACACACACCAACACCACCCACACTGGCACACACACCAACACCACCCACGCTGTCACACACAACAACCTCCCTGTGCTCTACACACACCAACACCACCCACACTGTGCTACACACCAACACCATCCACACTGTTGCTACACACCAACACCACACACTTAACACCCACCAACCCACCCACTGTGCTACACACCAACACCACCACACTGTACACACCAACACCACCCACACTTGCTGCACACACACACCAACACCACCAACACTGTGCTACACACACACCAACACCACCCACGCTGTGCTGCACACCAACACCACCC
This sequence comes from Homarus americanus, assembly GCF_018991925.1. NCBI lineage: Eukaryota > Metazoa > Arthropoda > Malacostraca > Decapoda > Nephropidae > Homarus > Homarus americanus. Next base: position 3,429,014 of record NW_024757794.1, read on the forward strand.
ACACTGTGCTACACACAGCACCACCCACACTGTGCTACACACACCAACACCACCCACAGTAACACACACCAACACCACCCACACTGTGCTACACACACCAGCACCACCCACGCACCAGCCACACACCCAACACCACCCACGCTGTAACACACCAACACCACCCACACTGTGCTACACACACACCAACACCACCCACACTGTGCTACACACACCAACACCACCCACACTGTGCTACACACACCAACACCACCCACGCCAGTGCTACACACACACACCAACACCACCCACACACTGTGACACACACACCAACACCACCACATTGTAGCACCACGCACCAACACCACCACACTGTGCTACACACCGCAAGCACCACCACACTGTGCTACACACACCAACACCACCCACACTGTGGTGCACCAACACCACCAACACTGTGCTACACACCACCAACACCACCCACGCGCAACACACACCAACACCACCACACTGTGCTACACCAACACCACCCACACTGTGCTACACACACCAACACCATCCACACTGTGCTACACACCAACACCACCCACACATGGTACACACCAACACCATCCACACTACACACACCAACACAAACCACACTGTGCTACACACACCAACACCATCCACACTGGTGTACACACCACCACACACCAATCTCACACCACACACACACACACACCCCACACCACCCACACACACACACACACCACCCCACACATGCCTACACACACCAACCTGCACAATCCCCACACACACACACACACACCACCCACACACACACACACCACCCACACACACCACCCACTGTGCTACACACACACCCACTGTCCTACACACACACACACACACACACACACACACACACACACACACACACACACCAACACCACCGACACTGTGCTACACACACACACACACCAACACCACCCACACTGTGCACACACCCACACTGACACACACACACCAACACCACCCACACTGGCAACACACACCAACACCACCCACACATCACACATACACCCCTACATCACACACAAACACACCCTCCAACAACCACCCACACACACCCTCCAACAACCACCCACACACACCCTCCAACAACCACCCACACACACCCTCCAACAACCACCCACACACACATTACCCACACCATCACCCCATCACCCACACCATCACCACCCCTACATCACACACACAAACTCCAACAACCACCCACACACACCCTCCAACAACCACCCACACACACACCTACGACACCACCCACACACACCCACCAACAACCACCCACACACACCTACGACACCACCCACACACACCCTCCAACAACCACCCACACACGCCCTCCAACAACCACCCACACACTCCCTCCAAAAACCACACACTTCCTTCAGCCTTCATAGGGTAAGGACGTGTGTAGTCGGCGCTGCCCGCTCACGCGGCTGTGGTCTCTTGACCAAGGAGACAGCTGCCAGCCTGCTTTGTCGGGCCCTTTCCCTTCCCCATCTCCTCCTCCCCATTGGGATTTATCAACATCCTCCCGCCAACAATACAGTGCAAAGATTGACGATCAATCCACAACTGATATACAAAAGTGACAATTTCAACTCGAAAGGAAGAAACAACTGTTAGAGCGACAATCTGTACTTAGCGGCCAATGTTGACCCGACACCTTGACCCAGCCCGCGATACACTCGCCACCCCCAACACTGGATGAGAAGCCAAGAAACACTCCAAACTACACCAGGAGAGAATTGAGGACTCCCTACTCCACCCAGGTGAGGAATTATGAATTTCTAACTACATCATATGAGGAACAAGAACCATCTCGAGCACCCTGTGTGAGCTGGAGGACATACCCGGACCACGTGGTACATCTGCAGCTGTAGTGAGGTAGCGGCTTAGCAGTCAGGTACAACGGCCATCAAGACGGGTAGTAGGCAGCTACCAAACAGGGAGGTACTACCGCCTGGGAAGATATTGGAAGCGTAATATGTTGTCTAATGGTAGACTCTGCTGCCATATGGCATCACGAAAATTGTGATCAAGTCCCAGGTTGCTGATCTGTCTTTCTGCCTCATTTACACACAATTGTAGGATCTCAATTGTTACTCTTACATGACAACACAACATACATACAGTATAACGTTTCTCACCATTGATTTTTTCATTCTTGTATTTCTTTGTATTTATTATTATTATCAAAGTGTTGTTATTATTATTATTACCATTAATATTTTATTTTACTTTTTATAATAAATTTTATTTACTATGAATTATTATTATTACATTTTCGCCCCCCAGGCCCCGATGTGGGTCAGTGACCTGTGCCCGGGTGGGCTAATCCCCGTTAAAAAAAGAAGAATGTGGGAAGGACTTTGTTGGCGCCGACATCAGGTCACAAGAATGTCTACAGACCAGCTCCCACAGTACCAGATCTAAGTTAATCTATACGTTGACTCTATGTTTCTTATGTTTCTGTATTGAAAGCTTTTTTCAATCAAGTGACCCACTCCCTGATTTCACCACATGTAACTTATCATCTCTGTTCATTGTATATTTTCAGCCTTCGGGCTGCCATGTTAATTATTGTTATTACTGTATTATTATTATTATTTTTATTATTATTATTATTATTATTATTATTGTTATTATTATTGTTATTATTATTATTATTATTATTATTATTATTATTGTTATTGTTATTATTATTATTATTATTATTATTATTATTGTTATTATTATTATTATTATTATTATTATTATTATTATTATTATTATTATTATTATTATTATTATTATTATTATTATTATTATTATTATTATTATTATTATTATTAAACACACGCCCCCCAACATCACCCACCCCACCCACATGCACACACCCATACATTCCAGCACCACTCACACACCCCCAACAAGGGAATTAAGACAGCAAGCATAAGGAGTGAGGGTCTTATTGTATGACACACATCTGTAGGTGTGTAACTGCATGGTAGCGATTTAAGTATCAGCTGTTGAGGAGTCCTTGACAACACTCATTTCCACCCCATCTCTCTAATTACCTACACCTTTCTGCTTTCTCACTCCACATTTTAAAATGTTATGTTATGTAATGTTGAAGGGATACAACTTTGATCATTTCTACTTACCGTATACTTATCACAATCTCACTAAAAATACTTTAGGTCTTGTGTTTATTCAAGACATCTTCAGGTCATGAGACCTGCTAATCCCCCATCCAAGAAAGGGTGACCTGACATTCCATCAGAAGGTCGGTGATATGAAACCACTAATCCCCCACCCTACCTCCACCTGACATTGCGTCAGGACAGGTCAGTTATACGAGACTCACTAATCCCTCACAACTCCATGGGAGTGGAAAATAAGTCTTTGCTGTAATACACAGCTTCATTCATGCTCAAATCCTATAGATTTATAATTTTTAAATATATTTATTTAACCAAACTTTTGTACAAACTATTCTGGATTATTATAGAACAAAAATGGAGTTTCTAAATTAATTAGAAATGCATTTACGGACTCCGGTAGTTTAGATTCAAGGAAAACATTCCCAGAGGGAAGTGGGCTAGTGTCTGTCTGTGCAAGATGTCTAGTTTAGACACTCGGAAACCTTTCCCAGTAGGGTAACTGGAAAAGATTCCGGGGATAAGGAATTTTTCCGGGTTTGAGAAAGTCGTCTGGTTAGCCGGAAATCTCTCATCCCTGGAAATGCTCTGCACCAATTGTTCTGGCTAATGGGGATATCACTGCACTGTACATTTTTTTTGTACAGAGATTTCTGATATTTTCATTGAAGAAGCCAGTTTAATATAGGTGTGGAAATTAGTAATTTTTACATATACTTCAGCTCATTGTCGCATGTTTTCTGCTGATACTTACACTTAGTTTCTAAACTTTGGGTTGATTATATACTCAAGCAAAGACTTGGTTACTTGATTTTGTATGAGTTATTTGCTGAAATAAATACTTGGTCACTTGTTTTGGTGTTTCTTGAATAAATCTTTACATACAAGTATTGACATTTTTAATACACTAAAAGACAAGAATGTGCATCTACCTTAAAACAAGGGGCATTTGTGTCTTATAGGACAACCATGATGATTCTGTCATGTTTGAAAAACTTCTATATTATATGGGGTTTTTTCAAATCTGAATGAATTTATGCCTTATTTGCAACACCGAGAAAAAGAAAAGAAGATCTAAAAAAAATTTGATAAAAAAATTCAGGTGGTAAAGGGTTAACCACCCACCTCACCTAATCTACACTCTTATCCCCCCTACCCCATCAAATCTCCTCTCTTCTCCCCCACCTTTCCTCCAGGAGCTTGGTCTTCCCATTTGAAATCAGTTGCTCTTTGCAAATACCTGTACCTAAAATGAATTTCAAAGAGGCTGTGATTCTAAAATGCTTTACATAATTCCGTCTTAGATATAAAGCTTCTATAAATATGTGTGAGACTGAGTGTATTTAAATTGCTGCTTAAATAACTCAAGAAAGTAGTTTTAATCTGTAGAAATGCATAGGTGCACATTACACTTCTTACAATAGAACACAGCAGCAGCTTTGCAGTTTGGATTTTTTCACCTTCCTCTCGTCATCACTACTGGATAATGGTGATATCCGTCAGTTCTGATCTCATCCCCAGGAATAGCTTTAGTGGCAGGAGAATTTCCTTTTCTTTCCAAACTCTGAAGCAATGGTGCTAGTTGTGGGATTTTTCCCTTCAAGATGTAGTCCTTCAAAGAAGACTTACCCTTGAATGGAACCATCTGTTCAGCTAAACAAAGTTTCTGTGGCTTAGGATTTTCTCAAAACTTGGCTGCAAGCAGTGGTCTAATTGTAAAAAAGTTTATCATAGTTGGGGTCATTACTTGATATATTATCAGTTATTATTGAAGTGGACATTTGATTTTATTTGCTCCCATCTATCTCTACTCATCACCTCTGAAACCATGGGGCAGTGTAGTTTACCTTTCCAATACAGATGTGAGTTTGACAGCTTTACCAATGAAATTGCAAGTAATGTTCCTGAAAACTGTTCAAATTCATGGACACTCAAATTTAAATTATTGTCAACACATAATATCAAGAAAAAAACTCCTGATATACTCCACAGGACACTTTACTGTAATTCCAGGTTCACTTCTACCCAACCATTCAGGTATGTGTAATGCAGTATTCATGCTTCCCAGTTGATGCCAAAGAGGCACTTCTCTTCATTTTCTTGGCTGGGACACCTTCCTGTGCTCTTGAGGTGCATTTCAAGACCCTGGTCTTGGTTCTGGCTCGTCTGGTTCATCAATCAAATTTGCACTCGCTGAAAGTTCTTTCTCATCAGACATATAATCACGCCCTATAATAAGAGAATACATAACAATAATAAGCCGGTGGTAAAAACCTTGGCAATGATTAATGTAGAAATTATTACCATCACCAAAAAAAGTAATGTACATAAACACCAGTAAAATACTCACCATAATTGAGACATTCACCATCAGACTCATTATCTGATGGACTGGCATCATGCTCTACACTCTGGGTAAAAATTCCACGCTGCAAAGCATGCCTAAGGCCATAAAATATGTGGGTGTCCATACCTGTTGTAAAGTGTATGTTCAGACTAGAAGGACGATGTGAACTAATTCGTCACGCTTGAACAACCACTAATAAATATGTTATTTCATGTATATTATGCCTATTTATCACACTTATGCAATAAGTGGGATACTTCCTAATAACTGCAATTTAACAAAGCATAACAATTGTCTGTAACAGTAAATATGGGTCTTCAAACACAGAGCAATGTTACTGTCTCCTGCCAGCTGATTTCTGTTTAACATGAAAAGTGATGCTGCCCCTTAAATATGCTCAGTAGAGCATAATAAAATCAGCATACTCTTTGGCAACTTCATATATCGAGCGTAATAAAATCGTTGCCGTTGTCCTTATAGGGTAAGGTGCGAATGGGTGGACACAAGAAGATCAAAGGGAAAGTCCTCTGTCATGGCCACTGCCACCTGACCCTACCTGACGTGAAGTCACCTCACGAGACCTCTAGGTATGTGACCGCGTGGTGTCTCTCCACACCCACACCGTACCCTTCACGGCTCTACCCACACAATTCTTTTACTATGGTTAATAATTAATTAATTAAAAAAGTTTTTTAGTTTGCATGTAACAAGTAATGATACAGTATTCTTTTTTCAATTGTATTGGAGTAAAAGCACAGGACATGTATCCTCGATAATCACAGGACCCAATAATCACTGATCTGGCTTATCACAGTATCCTCAATAGTGACCATGTGTACGCTTATCACTGATTGATCTGGGTTATCGCAGAATTATCATGGGACATTGATGGATCTGCAAGAGCCAGTGGTAGCAGCGGCTGCCAAGAGATGGCAGCACGTCTTAGGGCACCAGCTTCCTGCGATAGTATTTTGTTTTCCCACACTGTTTTGATTGGTGTTTGAAGACGGTTTCCTGCTTCGTGCTTGTTAGGTGCAATTTTTGTAACTTTTACTTACCATCCACCATGGCACCTGTGAACAAGAAGAGTGTTAAGGTTCCTGATCCAGCCAAGTGATGAAGAAGTGTGTATTCTCTGGTTGAATGTTCCGATGTTCCTTTCAAGGATAAGCATGTGCTTTTCAACACACCCATTGCATGTCACCACTTCCTTCCACTCTACCTCTCTTATCACCCTCACCTTTCTCACTCCATAATTTAAAATTTATCCAACTTAATGTGAAAGGAATATAATGGTGTTCATTTATACTTACACTCAATTTTGTGGGTACACATCAGCTGTTCAGTTGTGTCTGGCAGTCCTGCAGCCAGTGTTACCAAACAAACCGATTGACGCATCATCTCACCACTCACCATAATCTCCCCCTCCATGATCACCACCACTACCTATATTATCGCCACCTAAATCATAACTTCAGTGATGGATTTGCTTTAGCCAGAGCAGATTAGCACAATATCCACTGCCTCCCACCCACTTCCCACCTTCCTCCCACCCACGCACTACAACTCACCGACACTGTACATTGTTTATTTGTTATTCAATAATTAGTAAAGATATGTTACTAGTATTATATCTTGAAGTGTAGCTTTACGTTTTTAGTATATTTTGGTCAGTTAGGGGATGTATCTATGGGGTCTTGGGACGAAACAAATTTTTCCCATATGTTGTGTGTTACAATATGTACGGTTTTGCTAACTGTGATAGTTTTTGGGAACCTAACCCTTACAATTATCGGGGATACATGTTCTCAAGTAAATACTTATAGTTACGGGGGGGGAGGGGGGGTACTTTACAACTGTGGTGCTAACTATGAGTTGAACAATAACATAGCTTACAGCTCAACCTCATCTGTTCTGATTGCTAATGGGTGGTGAGTCTGAGTCAGTGAATTCGCTTTACAATTATGTGCCATCTCCACGGATATTATTTCTCGTTCTCCATCATTTAGTGATCATTTCACTAGTAAACATGAAAAAAAAAAACCATGAAGTGTCCTGAAACCTGTCCATTGTTCTTAAAAATATCACTGAGGTACGATAACTCCTAGTTATTGAAAAAAAAAAATTATGTCTAATCCTGAGCGCCCCACATCTTCAAACTCCCATTTTTATTAGATACGTATATTATAACAATTATAATACAACCTATTATGTATACATCTTCCTTTTTTTATGAATTTTTGTCGAAATAGCAAAAATACATGACATTGCAACACTCACGTAGGTGGTGTGTGGTGGTTGAGAGAGGGGCCCGGAATATAGCCATGCTCACTTGAGTCCCCACTCCCTCACCGACGGTGACCTCACCATCCGTGGCCTCACCACTCAACACACTTGCTCCTACACCTTCAACAACACCTACAACATCAACATCTATTGTTAATGCTATGGAGACTATAACACACAGCAAATACATACGTCAACAACTGTTTATGGCAAATTTCCACTACCACATGTGGAAGATGACGACTTGATTATCATCATGAAGTCTGAGATGCAGAACCGCCTGTCTCACAAACATTGCAAATGTTAACATACAGCTGTTGACCAAGGCTATCACCTTTGACACCACCTTGACTGCTGTCTGTCCTGACTGTAACGTAAGCATGGATCATGAGACCAAATTCCAGTAGCAAAATATTTTTTGGTAAATATTAATTAAAACCGATAAAACCATAAGACTTATGTTTATTTCCACAGATTACCTTTACAGTGGTCCCTCGGTTAAAGAGCACAATCCGTTCTAGAAGGTTGCTCGTTAACCGAAACCATTGTTTCAATGGGTTTTTGGGTAATTGGTTCCAGCTCACCAAAAATTGCCTAAATTCAACAAAAAAGGTAGAAAAGTACACTTACTTTGAGGTGTGTATGTAGAAGGCTCCTGGATGATGATGGGAATTAGAATGGGGGTAGAGAAGGGAGAAGAGAAGGCATTGGGGTGGAAGAGAAGTCACCCCATGGCGCCATTTCACCCATAAAATTTTAGTTCTCTTGGTGCAATTCAAGATTATTTTCTTTAAATCAACACTGCACTGCATTATATATTGTCAATATGTAAAATAAATTTCAAAATGACCAATAATTTGCTTGCAAAAACAGAAAAAAAGCATTTAGTTGAAGAGAGTCTCAAGCAAGATGTTACCTCCACTGAAAAGATACAAAGACTGACGCCTGTATGGTGTGTTGAGAGGCTGGATGGCACGCATAAAACTAGTTTCATTACCTTCAATTATGTTCAATAATTGTTAAAATGAGTAAAAAATTTAATATTAAACTTTTAAAATTATTGAATAGTATAAACTTCTTGATATTTGCTAAAATGGTAAGGAATTTAAGCCCTAGAACCGATTACTGTATTGGCGGACTAATACTACAGCTGGTGGACCGCCAAATGCAAGCGAAATCATGTTCAGGTTGGCTCGTAAGAAACTCGTTAATCGAGGGATTGCTCGTTAACCGAAGTTAAGAATCTTATGGAAGGTAACTCGTTAACCGAGGCGCTCGTTAACCGAGGAACCACCGTACTTACAATAAAATGAGGTACAGTATAATGACAGGTATCACACTATAACCATACTTCTGCAAAGAATGACCTGTAACTCAAAAATAAAGTTAAAGTAAACCCTCGATAACTCGGAATTTCACATAACTCGGCACGGATGTGGTCTTGGAATGTACATATTAGTATAACTCGGGAAAAGCCGAGATATATAAAATTATCTGGAAAAATCTCGGCATATCTGGCCACCTGTGTCACCTATCATGCCTGTGTCACCTACCATACCTTTATGTCGCCTACCGTGCATCTGTGTCTCCTACTATGATACTTCATTCTTCGCCTGCAGTGCTGGTAAGTGTTACGTTTTTTACATTTAGTAATTACATGTACACATATATGGGTCGATAATTTTTTATTGTATTTTTGCAGGAGGGGGGAATTACCTCGATAAGTCGGAATTTGGGATAACTCGGCAAGGCCAGAGCCCCATATGTGCCGAGTTATTGAGGGTTTACTGTACCGTTATTTGAATTTCAACTACTTACTGTATTAAATTTCATCCAAATTAAAAAAATATATATATATGAATGTTTAGGGCATGACAGGAACATTGTTTCTCTCATCAACTATTTCAAACATGGTCATTTAATAAGGATACAAATAACAACAATATGGTCAAGCAAATTTTAATATACTGTATCTTGTTTGGTTAAAGATATAAAAAATAATAATTGTGGGAACACTGTAAAACAAAATTTTAATTTTTTTTCTCAAAACTATTCGACAGTTTTCATTTATACTTACAGGATCATTGATTTATATGATCCTCCATAACTTATTTAAAAGTCAGGCAAATCCATAAAAAAATGAATTGCATTTGCAAGAGTACTGGGTAAATGGCAGATGAACCCCTTAACGATCGAATTTTCAGGAATGCATCCCGATCGTTAAATGGGGGATACCTGTACATCGTTGCAGGCAATGAGGTTACCTTCCATCTTAAGAATGGAACCAAATATTTCTGGCGGGCACAAAACACACTCACATTTTCATCGCGGATATTCCACCATTGCAGTCTCGAGCCCAACAGTTCTGCCCTACTCATTGACATCTTCAGATTTCTGCCAAGGTCGTTTAATTCATTCTGCACGAGCCTGTATGGTTCAGCAGATGTTACTTTAGATACGATATGGGTATCTCCTGATGTTAATGGCTCACGTTTCACAAATTTTGTCATCCTGTTTGTCCAACGATTCCAGGGAAAACGAGTCTGGGGGTTCCAGAACGGGAAGTCCTTCACTGTGGGGTACTGGGCACATAGCAGATGATATATACAGATAACCTAAGCCTTAGGCCAGGGGTGGCCAACCTTTTACATATCATGTGTCAATTTGTTCACACACGAGATCAGATGCGCCATACAACTCTTGTACCCCCATCTACTTCTTGTAAAAATATGTTTATAGACATAATTAGCATTTTTACATGATAAAATTATTAAATATAAAAACAGTATCTGATAAAGCAGATGAACATTACTTACCTTTAATGAGACTTTTGAGTCTGTTTTGATTTTGCCAGTCTTTCAATGTTTGGAGTTAAATTTGTTACTGGGAGCAGCAGAGAATTCTTCAAATTTGAATCAGTCAGTCGCGACCTCGTTTTGCTTTTAATCAATTTCATGGATGAAAATGCTTGTTCACATCTATATGTCGTTCCGAAACGACATATATAACTGGGCAAATTTTCTTAGTTCTGGGAAATTTTCACAGGGTAATGATCGCCAGAAATTAATCATGTCAGAAGCATTTGGGACTGAGGAAAGCTCATCAGGTTTCATTTTCAATAATGAATTTGTTTTCAAGTCAATAAGTTCCATTTGTATGTCACTAGGCATCTTCATTATTTTTTGTTCACTAAGTGAAAATGGGTTTATAAATGCGAGTATGCAGCCTTCTTCTTTAGCAAAATCACGAAAACGACTTTCAAATGACTTGCAATAACTTGATTTTTTAAGTATATTTTGTCAAATTGCCATTATCAGCAGCACATTCACTCTGCTCTTTTAAGTGCGGAAACTGGCTCAAATCCTCATTTTCTAACTGAGAGATGAACAGTTTTAACTTCATCTTGAATGCATTGATGTAATTTACTAAGCTAGGAAACAATTTGTTCTTGCCCTGCAGTTTCAAATTTAGATCATTGAGATGTCTGGTAACATCAACTAAAAATGCCAAATCAAATAGCTAGTTTTTATCACATAAAAGGGCTCTTTCCTCAGGTAGCTCATTTTTCTCTTCTAGAAAATTATGAACAGTATTTTTCAGTTTCCAAAACCTACTCAGAACCTGTCCTCTGGAAAGCCAGCGCACCTCACAATGAAGGACAAGGTCGCCATATTCCAAATCTAACATTTCACAATATTCTCTGAATTCTCGTCCGTTTAATGCTCTTGCTCTAATTTTATTCACACATTTCACAACCGGTAACATAACATGCTGCAAATTTAAAGTTTTTCCACACAGTGACTCTTGGTGTATAATGCACTGATATTTTAGTAGAGGACGATTTAAAAAGTTTTCAAACAAAGTTGTAGTCCCGGCGACTTTACCTATCATTGACGGCGCTCTGTCAGTACACACAGTGATGAGTTTACTAGAATCTAATTGTAGATTTTTTAGGCATGATTTTACTCTGTCAAATATGTCTGATCCTCTTGTTTTTCCATGAAGCGACTCAAGACTGACAAGTTCTTCAAAGACACTAAAATGATCATCAATTCTTCTTATAAAAATGCTTGACTGGGCTACATCACATATGTCAGTTGATTTGTCCAAAGCTAAAGAAAAGAAAGTACAAGAATGGACAAGGTCTTTCAGTTGCTGAGATACATCATGAGAGAGTTCCTTGGTACGTCTCGTAACTGTCTGCTTTGATAGAGCAATTTCGTCTGCTTTCCTTTCAATACTTTTATCACCAAGACGTCTTGCAAATATTTGGAGACAAGGCTTAACAATTTCTTCTCCATCAGAGAAAGACTTCCTTTTTTTTCGCCAACGCTAAAGCAATTTCATAGGACGCTTCTGTCATCGACAAACTTTCACAACTTTTTTTAACAAATACATTTTGTCTTCTTCTGAATTCTTCCTTTTTCTTAGTCACATACTCTTTCCGTAACTCAGACCCAAGCACGAGCTTCAGTTTTCCTTCTATTTCAGTCTGATGCTGTGTTCTATAGTGTCTATTAAGATCTTGTCTTCTATTCTGTGAAAGAGTGTTTTCACAAACAATGCACAACTGTTTTCCTGACGGACCCGTTATAAATAACAACTCATTTCCCACTGTTCATTGAATTCACTCTTATCACTTTCTGCTTTTCTTTTGCTCATTTTCTTTTGCACTGTGATGGGTAACTGGAATGTAAAAACAAGGCTTAATTTTCAAAAAGTACAAAACTGCAAATGTTCACAAAGGACAAACAAAGCACAACGTCGTACCGCACCGAGCGTCAGTTGTAAACTGGCAAGAACCTGTGACGCACTGCTGGGGCAGACGCCTGGCACCTCACGGTCACACAAGTATTAAACGTGTATTGAACAGTTACGGGACGATTGCAGAACAAAAGTCCATCTTTCCTAGTTTGATTCATTAAGCATATTTTTAACTGAAAACAGATTAATGTGAAAGAAGATAACATTCGCTAAAAAGGATGTGCACAAAATAATAAAATCGCTAAAAATAATGAGTAGGTTTACTGCCTTACTTTATTATTATCACAGGGATGCAATGCGCCATGTTTGGCGCATGCGCCGGAGGTTGGCCATCCCTGACCTAAGGTATACTTTTTTTTCTTGGAAATACCTTGCTGGACTGGAGGCACCATGCAGAAGTACAATAATAGTCACTGACATGCAAATTGTACATATTGGGAACCAACCCCGTATCTTCAAAACTAGAGCCTATAAAAATTTTAAGTCTTATTTGAGCTCAGTGCCCCCAAATTAGAAAAATATTAGATATTTTCAATTCCAAAACATTTTGGCTGTTGATCAGTTATAATCAATATGTTGAGGACTACTGTACAGTACCCATTAGAAATTTGGAACAGGTACACCAGGCAGAGCTTGTGGCAGTCTCATAATTTTCTTTTGAAATTGCGTACAACTGTTAACCCCCTTCATTACTGGATGCCACTTTTAATATTTTATTTGGCTAATGGCAGATAATTTTACTCAGCAGAGACCCCTCATACCCAAGGGTTAAAAACCAATAATTTTCAAAATCCTTCCCCTATGTATGTACAGTACTACAGCATCAGTACAGTATTACCCCGCCTAACGCGGTTTCACTTAACGCGTTTTTTCATATACGTGGTGCCTCGCCAGAGCTGAACTTTCACTTAACACGGATTTTTTCCACATATACGCGGTGAGTGTCCGGCTCAAGACGCTATTTTTAGATTTGCCCCACCCGCCACCCTGCCTGACTGCCTGTTTTAGCTCATAAACTTCATACAAATTACCCGGCCAGAATATAATTTACATTGCTGGAATTCTTATAATTTGGTGATCATTTTGAATATAAACATCATATATTTTGCATTAGACATACAAATTTTAGATAAAATGTTTTCTCTAGTAAATATGTTATCTTTTGTGCAAAATATATGACATTTATATTCAAAATATTCCTGGTCTTACAAGGAATCCAGTAATGTCAATTATATTATCCTAACTTTAGTTTGAGGTATTATTTATTACTAAAAAGTTAAATATTCTGGTTTCCCCACACATATCCTTGGGACAGTTGGTGGTGGGTGGGGGGGGGAGGGAGGGACCGACCGACCATCTGTTACCCCGTGAAGAATATTTTTTTATTTTTTATTAACTGAAGATATTTGTTTTAGCTCATAAAATTCATACAAATTACCCGGTCAGAATATAATTTACATTGCTGGAATTCTTAGAATTTGGTGATCATTTTGAATATAAACATCATATATTTTGCATTAGACATACAAATTTTAGATAAAATGTTTTCTCTAGTAATTATGTTATCTTTTGTGCAAAATATATGACATTTATATTCAAAATATTCCTGGTCTTACAAGGAATCCAGCAATGTCAATTATATTATCCTAACTTTAATCTGAGGTATTATTTAATACAAAATGTTAAAATTTATTTTTTTCACCCACTCTTTCTCTTGGTGGGGGGGGGGGGAGGGTTGGGACTGACCGCGCGGTTGGAAGAGGGGGGAGGCAAGGTGGGGTACTTTGATTGACAGATAGTGTCCTGAAGAATATTTTTTTTTTATTAACTGAAGATATTTGTTTTAGCTCATAAAATTCATACAAATTACCCGGCCAGAATATAATTTACATTGCTGGAATTCTTATAATTTGGTGATCATTTTGAATATAAACATCATATATTTTGCATTAGACATACAAATTTTAGATAAAATGTTTAATCTGAGTAAATATGTTATCTTTTGTGAAAAATATATGACATTTATATTCAAAATATTCCTGGTCTTACAAGGAATCCAGCAATGTCAATTATATTATCCTAACTTTAGTTTGAGGTATTATTTATTACTATACCTGGTTTTCCCCAAAAATTTCTCAGAGAGGGAAGAGCCAGCAGTGTAGTGTGAGAAGAGGGGGAGGGAGTTGAGTCCATTATTTGAATGGACATTAACTTGGCGACTGTATTTCTCTATTTCTCTTAAGTATTAATTGTGTGCATGTACCATCATAAAATTAAGATGTTATTTTTACTACAACATAGTTATGTGTCTTCAAAAAGTGGAGTTTGGGGGTCGGGCTGGTTTCTATTGGAATTAATCCCATATGTTCTGTTGTTCACTTAACGCGGGACCCTCTGGGTTCTATTGACCGCGTTAAGTGGGTTACAACTGTATATAAATTTATTTGCTTGTATTTGAGGTTAGAGAAAATACTGTAAATTCATCAAGTCTTAGTTTAATTGGCACACGTCTTACATTGTCGGCTCTAAAAATGTCTGTGGTTCTTGATACAATATCAATTGCAGTTTGTCTTTAATAAAGCATTAGTACTGTAATAAACTAGTAAATACTTGACAAATTATTACTAATAAATTATTGATGGCTGGCAGGACACAGTTTGTGTTAGTTGTGGTTCCTACCACTTGGTGACCACCAAGAGTTGGCATTTTTTTATTCTTTTATATCGTACTAAATTGACTTTGGTCGTGTATATGACTAGTATTCAATCTTTGTAAATAGAATATACTCCATTATGTGAAGGCAGAATTATATGAAATGTTAATAAAACATGATAAAACTTCATATTAATCTTTCAAAATATCTTTTCATATATAAATTTAAAATTTTATACATCAGTATGCATTTGCATTCTCAGTATAAAAACTAAATATTAACAAAATATAACATAATGACGGCATAAATTCCATTCATTATTTTACTTACAAATGGTCTGGTCAGTGAATGAAAGTAAGTTTTAAATGTGTAAGTAGGCAAATCCATTTACTGTATTTGAAAAACATCCTAAAACACACAGACACGTGTGTGTGTGTATATATATATATATATATATATATATATATATATATATATATATATATATATTTTTTTTTTGCCATTACCATTATTTGTTATTTGTTTAAAGAACAATTGATAGTAGGCATACACACCCTTCTCATACATCCATACATATATATATACTGTACAAGCACAGAAGCAATCGTCCCTCACTAATTAAGTGCCATTATGAGTAACTTCAACTGAATGAGTAAATTTTTCATGGCTACTAAATAATTTTACATGATAATAAATTATAAATAATGATTGCATAGTGCTACACAGAACAAATACCGTAGTTTGTCATAAGCAAACTGATTTGTATCCTATGATAATGTGATAATTGGAAATTAATAGTAGGCGAAGAGATAATGCCAAAGCTTCCAAGTATAAGTTAAATTATGCTTTCCATTCTGGGCTTTGTGCAATATGAAGGAGTGCACAAACATACCAATTCATGTACAGTATCTACCCTGTCTAAACAGTAAGTGACCTGAAACTAAAGCAGCCCATTGCTCCATTTGCACTTATATTGCCTTTTTTGTTTGAGGTAAAAAACAAACAAACAAATAAATAAAAAAGGCTGATCTTTGAGTTAGAGGCGCCATACACACACACACACACACACACACACAAACCAGTTTATCACATCTCTGACACATACAGTTCTGTAAATTTCTCTTCCATCCAGATCATGCAATAAAATAATCGTACTGTGAGTGTGTGTGTATCCTTCATAATCACCTTTAAATAATAATAATAATAATAACAGTAATAAACAAATTCATGCTGGTGGGTCTTGGGAAAGTGAAAAAAAATATGTACGGCATGTGAGGGACGACAGAACCTGTGTGCGTGAGTGTGTACATTACATGTGTATGTGTTTTCCGTGAAATCTTCTGTTAAAAAGCAAAATTTCTAACCAAAATTATGACCAACAGCATGGAACTTTCAAGTTAAGGATACTGACTCCACTGGGTTTGTTTATGACTAAGTAATATCTTTCATTTACAATGTTGATGTAGCTACTACAGGAACCAACTCTATGCCCATACAAGCTGAACATGCTCTTTAAAACATACAGTAGATCATAATTCATGAGAGATTATCTTCCAAATTTCTAAATCTGATTACAAGTTTATATGGTAGCCATACAGCATGAATTAAGGCCAAATGATGCTCAGAGCAAGTTCTCTTGCAATTCTCTTGGGGAGTGCACAGGAGACTCAGCATGGAAATTTTGTGGGTGAAAGAACCTCAGTGTCCTCTTAATGGAAATATTTTGGAATGCATAATGATGATATATGACATGCTAATAGGAGTATCTTTATAAACTCGCACTCTTTATTGTCATGAGGTGCAGACAAAATATTCTTTAATGTAATTATACTT
Source organism: Homarus americanus (assembly GCF_018991925.1). Taxonomy (NCBI): domain Eukaryota; kingdom Metazoa; phylum Arthropoda; class Malacostraca; order Decapoda; family Nephropidae; genus Homarus; species Homarus americanus. The sequence continues at coordinate 3,446,061 of NW_024757794.1, forward strand.
CTTTGGCCTCATCAATTCTGCAGTTGGAGGCAAAACATTAACAGAAGACAGTGAAGGTGGGAGTGGGTGGGATGGTTTCCTTCAGTTGGTGAATGAGGGGCAGAGCCCATGTTGGAGTGCCAAAGGCGCTGCTTTCTAGGCTGAATAGAGTATACATTTCCTGGCTCAAATTTTATATTACAGTACTGAAAAGATATTGATTTGAAGAATGTCCAAGATTGAGAAGAACGCTCAATTTGGAAGGTAAATTACAATATTGCTGGTTGCCAGCTTAATTTTGATAAAGCTGCCTCAAGTTTCTGAAACAAAAATAATTCAATGGGATTAACGAATATCACCTTTCTTTCAAATTCTATTTAGAATTGGACTTGGAATAATTGTCAAATTAGGATTTCAGTTAGTTACTCAAGTACATATTGTTTTAATTAAGTAATCTGCCTTTACTATGAAAGGGTTAAAATAATAAAAAGTTAATAAAGAATAATTAAGATTTCAAAATGTGGATCCTCTGAATAAATACTATGAATTCTTATGTAACTACATACTGTAACAGCTTTGGAAAGTGAGATTACAGGAGTTCATTTGAGGAAGTTACTGCAAGTACCAGGAGGACTAAACGGAGGCTGTGTAACAAAAAAGGAAATGATTTTAAAGATTGGTGCCAATGTAAACCTATGTACCAAATACTACACAACTTTTGTTATATTTGGACAAGATTATGCATGAGCTGCCATACTGTTATAATGTGAAAACAGCTTCTTTAGTGTGCTATTGTAATTACAAATTATTTGGTACTACTGTAACTAAATTTCAGTGAAAGGCTCAAATGTCTATTAATACTATTAGCCAAATGATGATTATCCATAAATCAACTCTTGGATCTGTTAAAGTTTAATAGTGAGCCGTTGTTACTATTTCAATAACCTGCATCCCAATATTTTATGATGTACAGTTGCCAACAGTTGTATTCCACCCCTTGGTGGCCTTTCCAAACATTATGGCAACATCAAAATCTTATGAATGAATCGGTAATAAGAGGAGAGCAGTTGCTAACAACTGCTCTCCTCGCTATTCTTTCATAAAGTGATTTCGACATTAACACATACTGTATTCAGAAAGGTCACGAGGGTGGAACACTATACCCATGGGCAACCTTGTACCCAGTACTCTGCTGTTTGGCTCATTTCATTTGCTTTATCACTTGTTTCCACTTTATTATCTGTACAGTATATCCTAAATTTGTTTTATAAAAATCATGGAATGCATACTGATATATTATAACTAAACACCATTTCTGAGTTTTCCATTATTTTCTAAATGACCATTTTTTCTCTCTTTTTTGTTATTTATGTAAATGTTGTCAAAACGTTGGGATGCAGTAAGCACTAAGATGCTGTACTTCTCTATCTTAACCATCCAACTTAACCCCTTCACTAAATCACCTAACACATGTGGAAAGAACCACATATGATAAATCAGTTTACACTTTTATTTTTCATCCTGTAATATATAAATACAATATATATGGTTTTCACACTAAATTATAACAATTTTGAACACTTTTTAACATTATTACTTAACAAATACTCTTCCAACATGTCTTCCAGTCTACTGTATAACAATGAGTTTAGCAGATAAAACAATAAATATCTAAAAGCAATATAAATTCATAGTTCTTCTCACCTGAAAGGGACGAACACTGGAATCCACATCCAGTAAATTTTAGATTAGTCATTATATATATTAGTATTGGCAAGAAGCCATTATCACTATCAGTCACCAGTGTCGGGCACAAATTCCTCATCACTCCTGTCATAAATGGACTCCATTATGCTATGAAGCCATAAAAATTAAAAGAAAAGGGCAACACATGCTCACATTTACACCAACTGGACAACCAAATGCTGGGATGGGGTAAACTGCAGGTATGGAGGGATAAGACATCTGATTGGCTGGGGACAAAGAGCTGTATAACTTAAATTTTGCCATTACCACATCCTTGAATGTCACCAAATTCCTCTGGACTGTATCCAATGGAAGTTCCAAGCCAAGAAAACTATGCGAGTTCAACTACATCATTGAATATTTCTATGGACATTTTGAAGTCCGAAGTGTAAAAAGCAGTGAAGGGGTTAATATGGATTGAAGTTGATTAAGGTTATTGAAGTAAATGAATGTGAACTCAAAATATTAGCAATCCACCTACCTTTACTGGTATGAAGGTAGATTATCATTAGAATGCATATTATTATTCAAAGTACCAACCATCATCTGTTGTACCAGATTGATCATAAATGTAGAATAGCTTTTTTAGGGGCTCTTGAATACCTCCTTCATGAGTTGTGACAAACCTGTAGATGGCATGACCTGACTTTTCATATCCTATAAATAAAATCCCCAGGGAAGTATTTTAATAAGACTAATAACATTCTGCATTGTAGGTGTTCCTAATAAAATGTCTTTTGCTTTCCACTGAAAATATTAACTTGTCAGGAAGAATACCTAAAAGCCTAATTATGACATCTGAGATACTGATAACTGTAATGGTGACAGTGTTATCTACAGTACACAAATTAATATTCCCCAAATCTATACTGGTTTACACAAAGTATCTATTAGGATTTAAAATCAGTTAAATTCTTTTCTTTATATTTGTTAGATGTTTACCCAATAACAGCTTTATTATAAATTCATTTGAAATGAGTTTTTTTTTTTAGATATATATAACATCTTAGTATAATGAGGTCCAGAAATACATCAAATAACACCTTATATGATCATCTACATCCTGGTGGCTTGTATTTCTTTAGTTTACTCACTGGGCACTCTCCTTGTCACTAAAACTCATGGAATAATATATCAGTTTACTGACTGTCCATACTTAAGCATATAATAGCCTAAATTTGTTTGCATCTAATAGAACTGGCATTGTATCTTAGTTAGCCACGTCACCTTGACAACTACATTATCTTAAGTTTGGTTACAAATTATATTTTGCATAGTTTAACTTACAAAAACTTGACTATACTGTATATCAGTGACACTTTGAAAGTTCTGTGAAATAAATAAATATATGCTGATTCTAAAGTGTGAAATAGGGGCTTTAAGAATCACAAACTCAACAAATGCTTGAGCACACAAAATAATGTGGAGCAGTAAACAAGACAACTCCACTGACTGGTATGTTAAGTTCCCAACAAACACCTAAACCAAATGTGTCTAGAAGGTTGTTGAACGTGGGCAAAGCTGATGTCAACATGAAAAAGCCCAAAAGGTCACTAGTGACTTATCTCTATGTCAATGTAACAAAAGTTGACAGGACATAGACAAGTAAATACACAGATAATGTTGTGTTTGATAACAATACTGAGTTTAATCATTCTGTAGGCAGTTTAGTCAGCAGATATTACAGGATATTGATTAGGAATGACTAGAGACTTGATAATATGTAACTATAGTGCAGGATAACATTTCTTGTAAAATCTCAACATTTTCATTTATGCGACAAAAGGAATGTATATTCCTGTATGTTGTAAATGCACAATTGACAGTACCTTATGCAACAAAATCAGGACAAGACTAACATGACTAGCAGGATATGGAATGACCAGAGATAAAACAAGTGAACAGTCTTTGCATCAATTCATGGCAGTCTGGGCTATGGCAACATTCACTTTGAATCACCAAAATAATAATTGGCCTGGTGAGCCTAAAGCGCTATATACATGATATGTACAACACAACCATACCTCCGAGCACCCGCTTTACACTATCGAATTCTAAGTTTCAGCCGATAAATTCGGGACACACGGACCAGACAGTCCCAGGAACACTGTATCAGGCGCTTCACATCCCCTAGGACCACCGCTACACTGACCCACGACTTGAGGAAGACTAACGCTTGACAGGCAGAGGCAGGCGAGGCTACAGCTGAGGCGGACTAGGGTACAGCAGACCTCACTGTGGGATCTACAACTTGCAATAGCTGCTGCTGCTGCTGCTGCTGCTGCTGCGGAGGGCATGGGGGAATACAACTTGTCAATAAGAGTTGCATGAAAGAAGTAGCTAAGGAGCAGCTACGAGAATGGGACAGTCACCCCTTGCTGATGCCTCACCATTTGTAGATGACAAAGATGGGACTTCTCTTCTTATTAACTGGTTACTATTCCTGCCTATGGGCATTCCAACTCCCAACAACCAGCTAGGTCGTGATTAGATCCTCTGTATGGTGATATTCCTCATAAAGCCTGCATAAAGTGAGCAGAAGGCAAGGATACATCAGATATCTCCTGCTGCCGAATGAGTCGTGGTGTGGCGGGGCAAGGCCAGCCTCAGGTAGGTGATGTGGCTTTGGGGATTAAACTGAGACACATTTTATCTTGTGCCCTATTTAACTTATGGCCCTCTTTTTCTCTGCCTCTCTCGGTGCTCCCTGAAAAATTGTGCTTTACGAGATCGGATCCATGAGATGGGATTTCGATATACTTGTCTATAGTGCCAAGTATCTGGCACCCCATAAGTCTTTGCAATGTCACTATCACTAGTTGTCCCCAGTGGGGGAAATGTCTGAGGCACATCATGGGGCAGGGGAGTACTACCCACAGGGTTTTTGGTGCCCACCACCAAGGGGGCATGAGGGTGAGGGGCAGGTCTGGTGGGCGACGGGGTGCGGGCAAAACTGGGCTGGTGCAGGTGGTTCCTGACGGACTTCCCTTTGGCCTTCTTGGGGGTGATGGGGGTGCCACCCATACCTGTGGCAATTTCAGTAATAGCCGCCACAGAGCTGTGAAACAGCGAAGGAGGGGAGCTATAAAGCACATTAGCACCCCCAACAGTAGAAGGTGGAGTGTTCCCAACCCACGAAGCACCATGGAGGATAACTGGAAGGGCAGTCCAGTACCCATCACCCACACAGCTGCTGCGGTAACGACAACACACCTGTCCACCCTGAAGTATAACATAAAAGCATTACTTAAATGTTAATTCAACTTATATCACTTAACAAAAGTAAAATATATAATCAAAACAGTAGGTTAACTTGTGAATTGGTTTGGTAATAGTAATGTCTTATACTATGTGGTCCTTTTTACTCATGAACTGATAAATCAATGTGAAATACTTTGATACTGTACTAACAAAAACATCTGGCATAGCTGAGCTGGCAGGCAGTGCAAAGGCAAACATGCAGCGTGGGAAAACAGATTACCGGTAAGTAATATAGGAATACTGCATCCATGCAATCTTGGAGAGAGGCAAACACTTAAGAAACCCTTAACACTGATTATCTAAATATTTCATTCAAAAACTATATACTGTACATAGTTGCAGTATCCTTTACTGAGAAATGTAGTGATAGAGCAATAATGAATTTTGTCAAAGGACATTCAAGGGAGCACACAGTGTGTGAATCTTGGTAAACATACAAGGTTTATACCTGTATTTGCTTTTACATCATAAATGCAAGAAGTCCCTTGTTAGATTGTGAAGTCACTACCTACTGACACGTAAGATCTGAAAAATCATTACAAGAATGAGTGAAGTTTTGAATAAAAGATGGTTCAAAGGATGTCTCCAAAAGATAGATGTCTGCTAAGTAGTAATGCCAGAAGTACCTGTGAAAATATAGGAAGAGCTGTCTTGGGAATGCTAGCCATTTTCATTTCACAATAAAATTAAATATAACCATAATTTAAAAAAAAAAGGTTATATATGCTAATGAAATTAAAAATGTAATAGCAAAACCTGGCAATGGTATCACTTCTCAGAATGTTCTACAGTGGGCTCTTAGTGAGATTAAAAAAAGAAGAAAAAGCAATGTGTTGAAGCAGCTGCCTTGTACGTGAACAAAGATCTTTCAACCAACATGTGTATGGGGGATACAGTAATTTCATTAAGTACCGGTATTTGTTTAGATTAACTTGTCTGTAGACTATTATAGGGTATTCTTTTACATATAAAAGATACCTTTAACTTCATATAATGTGAAGTTTACATCCGACTTTCTTAAAAAAAAATAAAAATAAATAAAAAATAAAAATAAAATGGCTATAAATTCAGGAAAGTACCCAACATAGTCTTACAGTATTTTCAAGAAATTCTTGGATAACAAGCAATCTCTAATGCTACAGAAATGTCCACAAAGTGTCTCTTAACACCATTTAAGGAATATGAGCACCACCTGATTAATATTAAAATCAATCCATTCATTATCGGTTTCATGCTTTGCCCTGTATATCTTCAAAATATTCAACATGAGAAAGAATAAGCAAGTGTTATCAATGGTCACACACACACACACACACACAAATCAATTAAAGTGATGCCTTCTACTTTCCAGTCATTTCACCTCAAGTCTGCTAATTTCTAGTTTTTCAGGTTAGTCAGTTTAAAGAAGTCTAGTACAGTACAGTGGTTAAGCTGTAGTGACAACAAATTCATTTCATATAGAAATGATACCAAAATCTCACAAAAAATTTTGAATTCAGTTCCCTATGTTAAAGGATGAAGATTATCAGGAGTACAAGTACTGTACTTAGACTTATTTGAATTATTCCCATTTGTATACTGTACTGTATAAATTGTACTCGAATAATTAGAGTTTTTATGATCAAATTTGTATGCAAAATGTAGGGGATCAAACTATATCCTGTATGCATAATGTTTTTGCGAGTTAAAATTCATGCATTTTTATGGGTCACTTACGGTGATGATAGCTACCCGGGACAGTACATGCTCCTTAACCTGGGCTTGCCTACCATACTCCTCGATTCTTTCTTTATGTTCCTATATGAAGAGTAGAACCTCATTCACTATATATGCTGCTTCAAATCTAAAAATACCTGATACAATGAAGATTTCCAGATAATTTTCTTTTCATTTGCTGCTGGTGGCATTGTTGCCAAGTTAAACTCGTCACTGTACAGACACTCCGCGGGTTACAGAACACTTGGTTTATGAAAATTCAAGGATACAGAATGCTTCTCATAAGTCACAAATATTTTTCGGTTGCACAAGTGTTTGTTATTACGGAAGGTAACTAGTACGACATAACACTATTTGGGGAGGATTATGCGTAAGGCGGCCGAGCACATCTCCTTGTGAGACGCCATTTGTGACTCAGTACAGTGTACAGTACATATTTACCTTATGGAAAGGTCATTTTTGGTTTACAGAAAATTTGGCTTACAGATAGGGTCCAGGAATGGAACTTTTCAGTAAACCAGGAGTGTCTGTAGTCAGATCCCCCTAGCCCATTCACTACCAGGCTGAGCTGTGAGCTGTATTATGGTTATAATTTCGGGTAGATATATTTAACTTTCTTCACTTTTTTCTTTTTTTTTACTCAGTTACATGCATACACAGCCATACATACAGAATGTGAAAAAAATACGATACTCATTAAAAACAATATTTATCCTTCACTTTCTGCAGCTGCTCTATGCTGTTCTAATTCGCTCTTTCTCTCTTTTTTCTTATTACCCAATCTTATTAGTTTTCACTATACTACACTGTACAGTATTAAAGAAGACACAATAGATTCTGTAGGTCTGACAGCCTGGTAGGTGTGGTATGGATACAACACACTGTAGGTTAAGCCTTTTCTTTGTACCCATTCACAACTGAGTGGACTTGCAGCAATAAATATGATTGAATAACAATGAATTAAGTGTGTGTGTACATTTGCTCTTGATTCTGACCAACCAACATTATGGCAGGAAAAAGACTAAAAGAGTGTAAGGCAAAATCATATCATCTAATAATTCACACATCCACACTATCAATGCCTAAATTACTCAAAAGAATTGGAGTATTTTAAAAGTTTTCCCTTCAGAACACTAACATTATGAACCCAAGGTCACTACAATATATACAGTACAGTATATTAAATGTATCACACAGCTGTACAGTACAGTACTATACATAGCTAAACTGATGTGTGGTACAGTATCACACTAAGTGCAGTGCACTGTCAATCATGTATTACATGTGTAGTCCACTATTACACATGATGCACTCATTTATTCCTAGTACGTACAGGTATATCCCAAATGTTCAAACTTTTGAGTTCAACCTTTTCTGTTAACAATATTCACGTTCCTGCTCTATACTCAAAACACCCACATTGTGCTTTTATTTCCAATCTAATCAACATCCTTCATAATTCTCTCATTTTAGTTACGAAACTCATTTTGATATAGGATTCCCTATTACAATACTGTAACATAATTATTATATTATATACTGCACAGAAAATCCAAAACTCCCATCTGCTTCTATTACTCATTTAAATCCATATCTCTGCTTACACAGCCACTGCAAATTTTCTCTGTACTCCATCAATACAGTAATGTTCAGTACTGTATTGTAAAGCATCCAGTACCCTTCTTGTCCCTACATTCCACTGGGTGCTAGTATTTCTGATAGAAGTCTTCCTTATAAGTCAATCAAAACAATCTGTAATATACTGTTTACACTGGGAATGCCCATGAAGATTTTTACTAAAAAACACTACTCCCATAAACAACCCCCATGGTCTGTCCTTGGTAAACACGTGCAGTCTAATTACTGAACGTACCCTAATAATCTTAATAAAATTCTTAATTGTATCTGCTAACTCTCCTCTATCATTCCTGTAAATCTGAGATATTCTATTAATATACCGGTATTACTAAGTTTACCCCTTAAATACTGTATTAACTGTTGGACTCTCAACTTTCCTCTACCCAGCCATTATTTCATTGTCTAATTCTCCTTCACCAAGTAAACCATTTCCAGTTTTACACATTACGTAACTACATTAATGTTATCATTGAACAGTTTAAATAACCCTGAAATTTGCAGAACATATAATCCTCAATACAATATAGTGCAGTTTATCCCGTACTGCTCTCCTTCTTCTCCATTCATTTTCTCAGTGTAACAACAACAAATGTGAGTCAACTAGAGTACAGTATAGTGTAACGATATGGTAAGACAATTACTTCATAAAAATGCTTGGGTATCAAATAAAGCTCAAAATATTTTCCTCCATACCATTTCACACTCTGTGATAGGTGTCATGCCTTGTGCTTTGTCACTATGTACTTTATGCAAAAAAAGTAAAAAATCCTAAACTGTATTTATACTGTAATTACAGTTAAATATTTCAATTTATCAAAGTACATTACTATAGTATAAAAATTAATATTTTCAATAGAAATAAAAACATGCTCTGCTTTAAGCTATGTGTGCATTAATATATATTGTATAGGTCCTTACATCTAAAATGAAAGGCGCGCATGGGTGTGTGTGGGTGCTGAACATCGCATCATGCCATTAGTAAAATGTTTGTTAAATACTGTATGTACGCATGAAAAAGTATCCAGGTACTGTACATTTTCCTCTATCAAAGTTGCCTAATACTGTATGTACACATGTGACTGAACACTACTGTGAAGAAATAGCTGCACTCAACAATTCCCTGAGAGCAAGAAGACTGTCTACATATGGCTCGTGCATATCCCAGACAAGATATAGAAGTGAGTCGTGCAGGACCCAAACATTGATGGTGTGAGAGAAACTGAGGGAGTGAAGACGACTACCCGACGCTAGGCCACTAGCCCGCCCCGCAACAAGCAACGCCCGTGCAACAAGAGGCCACAACTTGATTACCGGTGTACACGGACCGCGCCACCCCGACCTTCACCCTCCCAGCAGTACGGCATCTGTAATATCATAGTTCTGTTAGTTACCAAGTCATACAAAAATATAAAAGGCCAATGAACTGATACTCCTTCTTTCAGCAGTTCAACATGTTACACTGTAAATCTGTTTCACTATACAGTACAGTATACAGGGACCACTGTACTCTAGTGATTAAAAAACCTGTCATTACTACAGCATTTTTCCTGTAAATTTAAATTACAGTACAATAATTAATATATTAACAGAAATGTTTAAATATTTTAATGAACTTTTCCTGAAAGCGAATATTATTAGTTTACATCAAATTCAGTATAAACAGAACAAACATGCAAGATGAAAATATTAAACAAATCTTGAATTTCATTAAGTACAGGCAACTGTCACTTCACTGAGCTGTACTCCATTGATACATCTTTATAAAACAATAAGTAACATAATTATTAAGAAAAAAAAAGGTATACAAGACTATAAGACCTTTATATTGTCATAAGCTGGTGTGAATTCACCTAAGTGAGTACTGGTGCTTCTCGTAAGACAACTAAACCACTGAGCCCCTCACTTGGGAATATACTTTTTGGCAGCAAATTTCTTGCATTTAAATTTTCATCTTTGATGTTTTGAATATTTTTTGTTCAATTCTTTAAACATTACAATATTCATCCCTATTTTCAATTTTATTTTTTATTTGTACAGTTCAAATAATAAAAGTGACTGGCATTATTTTAAGAAAAAATTCTAACTTTCATACATTAAATGAGAGATAATGTTATGAAAGAATCCAGATTATCTTTGGGTTATTGATATAAAAACACTTGACCACTTAATGTTCACCAATAAACTGTGATGCATCCAGATAAAGTAAACTGTGCTGTACTGTGTTAATTATGAAATTAAAGCTGTAATAAAAGTTGAATCAAATGACCACAGAACTACTGAGTCCTTTAAATTTGTGTTTACGTTTGACTATACTCTTATATTTACTTTTATCCTCTTCACCAGTGATTGGCTCGTTAGCAACTTGGGCGGTCAGTCACATCTTTAATAGGTACTGTTAGCAAGTAGTGGATCCTGAATGTATCTGAACCTACTCCAGTGTTGGTCAAGTCTGGTCTTGAAGGAGCTCACACTTGGTGCCATCACAACACACTCTGGCTGGTTGTTCCAAGAGTTCACAATTCTCACTCCAAAAACGTTCCCCTCACGGTTTTCTGGAATTGTGGCTTCTTCAACCTTGAGCTGTGCTCCCTTGTGGGGGCAGTTGTCTGCTAACTCCAGGTATGGACACTCGATTGAGTAGTGCTCCTCGAGATGTTTATACACCTCAATTAGGTCACCCCTTGCCTGTCTAGTATAAGTTAGGCAGTTATAGGCACTCTAATCTCTCTGGATAACTGAGGTGCCAAAGAGCAGGCATCAATCTGGTGGCCCTCCTTTAGACATTTCCAATCAACTGACAGTCCCTAGCATATCTTGGGGACAAGAGGGGTGACCGTATTCCAGGCTGGGAAGCACCTCACTCTTGAAGATCGTTACGAGGGATGGACCATCTAAATATCTGAATGACCTACTAGTTTAGTTGCTTGAGTCACCTTCTTCTCATAACGGCCCGAGAACTTCAGTTCATTATCAACATACACACCAGGTCCTTTTCGCATTCAATCTCTATTAATGCAGTTTCTTCGTCCCGTTGGGACATATGATACACCTCCTTACCATTGGAATGTCCTAGGTGCATCCTCTTATACTTCGTGACATTGAATCTTAGCAGCCATTTCCTCGACCAATCTTGAAACTCACAGAAATCTCTCTGCAGCTCTTCACAGTCTGGTTGGTTCTTAATTTCCCTGAATAACTTGGTATCGTCTGCAAACATTTGCATGGAGGATCGCATAGCTTGCGACACATATTTTATGAAACAAACAAGCAAAAACAATGGGCCCAATATACTGCCTTGTGGTACCCCGCTCATCATAGGTACACATGATGATTTCGTACCATTAAGCACCACACACTGCCTGCAATCATGTCGAGTCTACAATCCTCGCTAGGACACTTCCCTGAATCCTGTACCCTTCCAGTTTAATTCTCAGTCTTTCATGGGGTACGCTGTTAAAAGCTTAGTAAAATCTAGGTATACAGTGTATTATCGATATTACCACCCTGTTCCATAATTTGGGTCTAAACATCCAGTACCTTGAGTAATTGTGTTAAGCAGGAGCATCCCTGCATAAAATAGTGTTGGCAGTCCTTTACAAGGTTGATGGGGAAGAGAAGAACTGAGGTAGTAGAAATAACTATGAGGAGTCATTAGGTCTGGCTGAGAAACAGAAATTAAGTACTGTACCTGGACAGTAATATTGTACTGTATACAGTTTGGGTGTACAGCTTATTCCTATTAATTGATTAAAGATCAAAAGCCTTCAACTTGTGCTAAAATTTACCACCCACTCGAGGTAGCCATGCTGAGGGAAGGAGGATCCTCCATTGTTCTTGATAATTTTGTCAAGGGCTATTTTGAAGCCCAGTATGGTTTGTGATTCCACAGTTTGGGCTTGTAGATCATTCTATAGGTCTACCACCTTCTGTTAGAAGAAGTATTTCATTATGCTCATTCTGCATGGTAACTTGGGGAGCTTGTAGTTGTCCCCTCATGTTGGGGATGCATGACATCACAAAAAAGTGACTCGGGTTCACGTTTTCCATTCCCCTAAGGATTTTGAAAGTTTCAATGAGATTTGCCCTAATTTGCCTTGTCTGAAGGGTTATTAGTCCTAAAGCCCTCAGTCTACTTGGATAATCGAGATGACATAGTTCCAGAATCATCTTAAGGAAGTTAGGTCTTTCTGGAGGTAGAGTTCCATGCCTGTGTACATTAATCCAGACTGATGTTACAGTATGGGCACTAATTGTACAATTGAAGGAACATTTTCCCATCTTTGTATTCTAAGGTAAGCTTTATAATTCTCGAATATCAGTTAGCTTTTCTCATTGTAGGCCCCACTTCTTGTGCCACCATCAGTGAATGGTCTATCTCAAAATCTTGATCTTTCTCCTTATTGACAGTATCCAGGAATGTGTTATTAAGAAAATAGTTGTGATTAGGGTTGTTGTATCCTACAAGTAGAGTCTTGCATTTTGTAACGTTAAAGAGCATTTACCTATCTCGAGACTATTTGAACATCTCGTGTAGGTCTTTATGCATTTTTGTGACATTGTCTTGATTTACTACTTTAATAATTATCTTTGTGTCATCTGCAAACTTGACAATGTGGCTTGATGTTTTCATCTGTCATTTATGTAGATCATAAACAGGGTAGGTCCAAGGATAGAGCCTTATGGTGCCAACATTTCTACTAATCCAAACTTCTCTATTTCTCTCTGTGAGCAGATTTATTAAAATTGCCTGTGCAGTACTTCAGATAAATGAAAGTTGCTTGTACTTCAAATAAATGAACATTGCTTGTAGTTCAGATATATGAAATAAGTCTGTACATTGCACTGTACTTTGATCAATAAAAGTTGCCTGTAATTCAGCATAAGCACATCACTCACAGATCATCCCAGTTGTTATGCAACTGTCAGTTGATCCACTTCACTGTCAAAATTAAATAAATATTTGGTCATAATGTACAGTATTGTATTAGTATGTTATAAAAATATGAAGGACTTTTAATCACCAAACACTACAACATCTGTAAGATTACTTTGTCATTACTACATCAACCAGTTAATAACCCTTCAAATGGCAACCATCATTGGTAGAAGTTAGCTACTGTATAGGGAAAGTGGCCATCATTGGAAGACGTTAGCTATAGGGAAAGTGGCCATCATTTGTGGGAGTTTCAAGTTTTTTACACTTCATTTGAGTAATTGGTTCATGCATAGCCAATAGATATCCTTGACACCACTCCCCTATACTGTACCATGCCCCAGGGTATCAATAGTGACTCAGGCAGAAAGACGCTCTTTGACATCTTGTGCTGGTAAAGGCCCAAGGGACCTATTTTGTTTGATAGTAGTGATGATGATATTAAAGAATAGAGAATACAAAGAGGCAGAGGAAAAAATTAAAGTGGAAAGGCAGGAGACAGGAAGTGTATACAGCACAGTATTTGGATACTTTTACATACTTTTGCATTAATAATAATGAAAATGTGCATATGGGTAGGGGGGATCCTTAGCCACCATTTAAGGGTTAATAACTAAACTTAAGAACACCAGAAAATACAGACTGAATGTGAAGTTTTAATTTAATAAAAAAAAAAATATCATTATATTTAGTCATAGGTAAGTAACCTGATTTTATATTGTATCCTACAATCGTTATGTGCAACCACGTATTAAACTACAGTACAGTACAATTGCCATTTTTTAATGGTCATCTGGATTCTTGCTACAAAAATCAGCAGGACTGTAGTAGTGGAGGCAGTTGTTCAGGATCTTAATCTGATAATTCCTTTAAAAGATATACAGTACAATACTGTAGTATTAAACTGTAATGCGACTAATATTGCGGGTACAGAACACATACAGCTGTTAACATAATTCTTATTAATGTCTTATATCACCTCTGCTCCACGTGAATAATAATAAGAACCTGGAAAGAAAGAAGACTTGGTGATTAATCACTGCATTGTAGTAAGTCACTGTAGACGTGACTAACAAGTCTCATTTAGTCTGGCTGCCAGAGACTAAATCATCAATAAAATACCTGTTTACAATATGTGTCACAATGAAGTACAATCATTGTTAGGTTTTAAAGTATATCCAAGCAGACATAACAAAAGTACATTATGAAAAATTAATAAAACGATATTTTTGTACTGTTTAGTACAGTACATATTTGAAATTCATGTGTAAAGTACAGTACTGTACTGTACTGTACTGTACATGATTAGGATGGGTAAGTACAGTACACTATTTCATTGAGAGTGAGGGAGGCAGTAAGCATATGGAGCAACTACTTATTTCAAAACTTTATGGTAAACTAGGTTTTTTAGGTCACTACATATGACTAAAACAATATTGTTATAATTACTACAGTACAGTATTATGATATAACAAAAACTATAGTGAGATACAGTAATTCATCTGTTTAAAAAGACAATATAACCAAATCCTGCACTGTATTGTATACATTAATTATCAGATCAAGCCAACATAAGTTATTTTAGTTAACGACTACACTTTTAAATATTCAAAATACCAATACAATACAACACAATAAGTCTACAAACTTCCAACAGACAAATACATATGCGACCATCTCTGGGACCTTCCAACCAAGGTGTCTAGGAATTCACTTTTGTTATATAGTACAGTACAAGTATTCTGTTTTGATATGATAGCAAAAATTTTGAAAGAATTTTACTCAATTTAAATTCACCCAAAGTTTAATGGTTTTATTTTCAGGAAAATTAAGTTGTCATTCAAAAAATTTGAGAAATTTACCTCTAATGTTTTCCTTCACCCAACTTGCTTTTTGTTGCATGAATTTCATGCACCAAATACTATAGTACATTAAAATGAAGCTTTTAATCTTGGTTTCACTATAATGCACTGTATACTACATGTATAAGAAAATTAACTGAAAGTTAATCCATGTTCCCAATTCACGTGCTGCTGACCAGAGACTATAAAAGGAATTCAAGTAAAGAATTAGGTACAGTATAGGAGTAATGTGGGATAACTGCCATCATAACCCAGATCAATCCCTTGTATCTGAGGCAAGCAATGGCTATCAAGCACCATTATGCATCTGAAACATATCGCAGGATAGCTAAAGTTTGTGCGCTTTAGTTCACTTTTACAATCTGTAGTTAGTACATTAAACACAGCTAATAAATAATTACCATAGATACAATAAACTACTTCATTAAAAAAAAAAAAAGTGTTTAAATGCATTTTAGAGCATTTATGCCTCTTGAGCAGCCTGAAGTCTTGGTGGACTCTGGACTCCCGACATTATTTTACTCACCTTGGTACTGTATTGGGAGGTGAACTTTTTCTGGCTCACCAGCAATTAAAAAAAAATGAAGGCCTGCAAAATACTTTTGTCATAAAAAACATATTTTCCATCATTTTCATAAGTACAGTATGTTCAATACTATGTACAGTCGTTCAAACCTCTTGGAAAATAATAACCTCTAGCATGTTGTGTAGTGTACAAAACTTGGCCAAGGTAGCCAATTTTAACACAGTTTTCTGCTGCATTTAACAATAATACTGTAATAAAGAATGTTTTTAAATATGAGAAATTAAATTTTTGTTAATACTAATAGATATGGACTGGATTTTTCTTTCCCATGGAAAACTGGAAAAAATCTGATACTCTGAATTTCAACTGGCATTGTTGTAATACTGTTTGTACAGTTCGGTACTAGTTAACACAGGTTTGGCCAGGTTATACCAGAGACAGTCACATATATCACTAAGTCAAATATTATCATCTCCAAGATCTTACACAACTATTTATTTATTTATTTAATATATATATATATATATATATATATATATATATATATATATATATATATATATATATATATATATATATATATATATATATATATATATATATATATATATATATATATATATATATATATATACTGTATAGTGAAAGACTTGCACATCTTATTAATGTGTTAAGCTTCAAGGAGACTCACCTGACACCTGCAGGTAGTGCAGTCATCATTCAATGCTGCCCACTCAGCACCAGGGGGGTATGTGGCACCCAGATAATGGCAACCTTGGGGGGTAGAGGTATCCGCAAGGCCTGTACCTATACTCGTATTACTCGTTTCCGAGGCCATACAGGGATCATCGGGGCAACGGGCACAACAGTCACCAGGCACCCGTTCAGGGGATGAGCAATGCACTGGTGGACATTCTAAAGGCCAGCAATCTATTTCTCCATACTGGTGATACAGACAAGAAATTCCAATGTAAGCAAGACATAAAAACAGTAGTGTTACATTACATTTGGTTCATAATACATGTATGAATTACATTTGCTTTGAGTAATTTCCATTAATAGTAAGGCCCATAATAACAGTGTATAGAAGGAGAGATAATTCTATTTGATGAAAAAAACTTTATGTATGCTAAAACACCTCAAATCTTGATTTTGCCTCAGACCAGCAAAATAAAGTCTAGTAGAAGGTCTTATAAGAAGGTCGGTCAGATATCTAGACGGTCCGTCTCTCGTAACACTCTTCAAGAGTGAGGTGTTTCCCCATTTGGAGTACTGTCACCCTGTCTGGTCCCAAAGATATGCTAGAGACTGTCAATTGACTGAAAATGTCCAAAGGAGGGTCACCAAACTGGTGCCTGCCCTATGGTACCTCAGTTACCTAGAGAGATTAGAATGCCTGCAATTGCCTAGCTTATACTATAGGCAGGTATGGAATGACTTAAGTGATTAAGTTTATAAATATCTCAGAGGACATAATTAGTCATGTGTTCACTTATGTTCGAAAAATTGTGAGGGCAAACTTTTCCGAGTGAGAATTCTAAACTCTGGGAACAATCCACCAGAGTGGTGACAGCACCGAGTGTGAGCTCATTCACGACCAGATTTGATGTATACTGGCATAAGTAGATACATTCCAGAGCCAGTACTATACAGTATATGCCCAGTACTTGCCAACTGTGTGTAACAGAGGCGTGACCAACAAGCTAATCAGTGGTGAAGAGGATAAAATTAAAAGTTAAGCAAAAGAAATATGCATGTGTGACCCAAGCAACTAAGCCAATAATGACTAACACTATAACACTTAAGTTTTACTTTTACTTTTATCCTCTTCGCCACTGATCGGCTCGTTAGCCGCTTGGGAGATCGGTCACGTCTCTGATTACTTTTCCTTTTCATTTATCTTCTTCACCAAAAGATCGGCTCGCTAGCCGCCTGGGTGATCGGTCATGTCTCTGTCACGCACTGTTGGCTAATACTGGGCATACACCGGCTCCTGAATATACCTGAACCCGCTCCAGTGTTGGTCAAGTCTTGTCTTGAAAGAGCTCACACTCGGTGCCGTCACAACACTCTCTGGTAGATTGTTCCAAGAGTTTACAACCCTCACTCCAAAAAAGTTTGCCTTCACAGTTTTCTGGACTTGCGGCTTCTTCAATCTTGAGCTGTGACCCCTTGTGGGGCGAGCGTCTGCCAGCTCCAAGTAAGGACACTCGTCTGAGTAGTGCCCCCTGAGATGCTTATACACCTCAACTAGGTCCCCCCTTGCCTGTCTGTAGTATAAGCTAGGCAAGTTCAGGCGCTCCAATCTCTCAGGGTAGCTGAGGTGCCGAAGTGCAGACACCAGTCTGGTGGCCCTCCTTTGAACATTTTCAACCAACTGACAGTCCCAAGCATATCTCGGGGACCAGACGGGGTGACATATAAAATACAAAACCCCTAAGGAGAACATGGAATAATTTTAATAGTTCATATTAATTCCCTTCATTTTACATACACTGGTTTTTAATTAGGCAAACATATGACCAGTTTCCATTATGGAAAAGACAACCATAAACGATTTTTTTTAAATATTATACTGTATTGTTAGTACTGTATATCATAACTGACCAAGTGAAAACAAATGATGAGTAAAGTCTTAATGAATATCTTGTGTCACCCTGGTCTATTAGCAGGATATGACATGTCGTTTTATATAAAGAAGTGAAGTTAAAAATAAGGCAAACATAAGTTTACAATTATCATCCAAACAGTGCTGCTTATTGCTTATTATTATTATTGGTGATCCTAGATTTCTGACCATTGCAACAGACAATAAAATATCTCCATGCTCTAAAGTAATCCAATATATTGGAATTGCCAATCAAAAACATATACCAATATCTTTTGGCATTTACGATACAGCAAACCAAAAACTTTCAATACTGTATACTGAAAGGCTCTAAAAAATAATTATGAATCACATACGATATACAAGTTACCAAAGATAGACCAACTAGAATAATAAAAAATGCACAAATAATAGCCACAATACAAGTAGAGTAACAAAATAATACTCACAAGGCATTCACAAGTCTGGCATTGGTATATCCAACGCTGACCGCTGTGAAAGGTGATGTGTTGTTGTGCCTGATGTGAGCAAGAGGCACGAGGATCACAATGAGGACAACACCTAAGATTAACTTTGGGATCAGAACAGTCACATACAAAACGTTCACAGGTTACAGTACCCTCCGAACATAAACACTGAGAACACTCAGAGCCGGGAGGGGTCCATACATCACCGTGTGGTCGCTCTAATCCATTCACCACGCACCCTGTTCGCAAAAAAATATGATACGGATTGTACAGTTACACAATGTATTGTTTAAAATAAATAATGATTAAATATTTACACTACACTATATAGTGTCCTCCAAACATCCAGATTTAAAATTTCTACAAAATGAGTAATATTTTTCCCAAAATTGTCTTCTCATTATTTCAGTACAAGGCATCTGAAACCAGTATTAACTGACCATGGGAACAGGTAGTGCCATTTTCACAGGTACATAAGAAGGATCCTTCTGTGTTTACACAGGTAGCCGACTCATGGCAGGTAGCTGTTCCCGCACTACACTCATCCACATCTAAAAGTAAATAAATAAAATAAATAAGTCGGTATCCAAGTTACCAAGATTCCTTTGTACAACATAAACATGTATTTAAAGCATACACATATTTTTCAGCAATTTTCTATTTTTTTTTTCATTGATTGTACAGATTACTGTAACCATATAAATTTTACCTTGGCAAAGAAGGCCTTGGCTGTTATCTGCTAAGAGGGAGGTGTACCCTAGGAGGCAGTGGCAAGTGTACCAGCCAGGGAGGTTAACACAGCGAGAGTTTTGATGGCAGTGGTGGAGTTCCAGTGCACACTCATCAACATCTAATTCACAGGCCAGTCCCCTAAAGCCTCGTCGGCACTCACACTTACCAGGCGAAATGCAAACTCCACCATTCTCACATGTAGTATTACATATAGCTGAAAGAAAGATGGACTCAAATTAAGATCTATGCAAGTTAAATATACTGCAAACTTATAGATACTTCAATGTTTCTCACCTCAGTGTTTCTCAGCAACTGTGAGATTCAGTTAAGAGGACAGATTTAATTCAATAATGAGATACCTTCCTTGACAGGATCGTTACAACCAAGCAATACTGTACACACCTTCATCTAATTATACTTCAAACTGTTATTGATATTCCCATCAAGGCAAATCTTAAATTTTCATCTCGTGTTAGCAGTTGTTTTTTAAGTAGAATTTCAAACTGATACTCACGTTTGCAATTAAATCCATCTCCAGTATAACCCGCATGACACGTGCAGTGGTACCCGCCACGAGTATTTGTGCATGAGGCATGCTCATGACACTGATGGGCTCCCTCGCTGCATTCGTCCCGCTCTACACAAGTTAATTCATCTACACGTACATAGCCAGACTCACACTGACAGACATAGGAGCCCACAGTGTTAACACAGTGGGTGTGAGCTTGACAGTAATGACCATGGTGTGCACCAACCTCACGGCACTCGTCAATATCTGAAACATGAACCATCGTCATTTGCATATCCAGTATACCACCGACTACCAAGTGTGGCTTTGGATAATAGTGTACAAGCCACTTTATATATAAGCTATACCCATTTCTCCTGCAATTAATAAGTTTTTCTTTATAATTTGAAACTGAAGTAGAGATATTAATAACACAATACAGTAATATGTGATATAGTACTGAGAGAACTGGGGCTTCTACATAGAACTTTACAAGACTTCCAAAGATCATCTCTGGTAAATGTTGTAAATATCATGATGTAACATACACTCCATGTACAGTAAAACCCCACTTTAAGCGGTTTCACTTTGCGCGTTTCCACGTTTACGCGGTACCCTGCCGAACACGGAATGCTCACTTTACGCGGTGCATGTACTCTTTTACGCGGAGAGCGGCGCGGGCAGGGTGCGCACAAGGTCGCCCAGTCATCAAAACATTACCGAGTTCTTCACCCGCCACCCACCACAGCCGGCCCAAGTCAGTGATAGTGATAATGATAGTGAGGATATGGACTTATATGGACTTTGAGGGGTTTGACAAAGAGGCCCTGCAAGCTTCTGTGGTGGATAGTGATACAATTGATACAGGTGATGGCTAATAATCTGCCCTCTGCCTCGGAACCAACCCCCCATCCCCGTGTGCCCAGCCATCTTTTCTACTAATGTAAGTGTTAAAAAACCTAATATTATTGATATTTCTCTTAATTATTAATTGTGTGTGCATACCATCATAAAATTAAGAAGTTATTTTTACTGCAACGTAGGTATTGTGTCTGAAAAAGTGGAGTTTGGGGGTCGGCTCGGTCTCTATTTCAATTAATCCCATATGTTATGTTGTTCACTTTACGCGTTTCTCGCTTTATGACTACAGGCAGGGTGAGTCATGACAGTTAAGATGTCTCTGGGAGGAAATTAACACTCAATTAATTAAAGAAAATTAGTGTAGGCCAGTATGGTGGGAGTCTGTTCAGATCTCAAAGTATTCCTACACCCTAATGTAATGGTTTCATTCAATATAAAAAAGAAGAGAAATGATAAGCTTCAAAATGTATATTTCCCATTATTTATTGTACATCAAGTCTTAAAAAGAAACTAAATAGCAAAGGTAAGGAGAATTTCCTTAGCCTTTTTTAGTATACGTAGCCTACTGTAAAGTAAAATAAGTAAAGGTGTCATTTAAGTTCAGTTTGTGGTAAATTTGAGTTTAGGGTTAATGGTTCAGTAAAATTACAGACTTCAAGAAAAGTTACGCTGCAGAAATTAAAAAATAAATAAAACAAGTTGTGGAAATAATACATACTGTATTAAATCATAGGACCAGTGGCAAAGAAGACAAAGTAAAGGAAATATTAACTAAAATTACTTGATTTCTAACCTGTACAAGTTCGACCATTATTGCCAGTGAACCCAGCATTACAATGGCATGCATAGGTTGTCTGAAGATTGATGCATGTTGCATTGGGATGGCAGTCATGACCCTGTGCACAGTAATCAACGCCAGGGCAGAATTTGCAGCACTGCCCTGGAACTGAAAACTGCTGATCATCAGGACAATGAAGGGTCGGACAAGTTTCTTCAGGGTCAACCCGTCGACATTGCATCTTGCCATCTCGACATTCACAATCTACACATTGCCGTGGCGACACAGTCTCCCCATGGTCATATACTACACCCTTCAGTGAACATTGTTCTGAAGAAAGAAAAAATTATTTAGAAACATTTTATAATATTATCCTATACTGTAATTATATTTTACACCAAATATGAATGACAAGAGGAAGGTATGAGAAGAAAATAATGCAAACTACTTACTTAGGCATACGGGGCAACACTCTCCCTCAGTGTACACGGGGTTCTTGCATGTCTTGGCTGGGCATGGGATTGGTCGACAAGTTACCTCACCATGCTGTACGGGTTAGTTGCAGAGGCATAAAGGAAGCAATTTTAGAATGCTTAGTTTGAAAAGGAGTTTCTTAGAAACATGAAATGCTAAGAGTTAAAATAATGTAAAGAGAGATAGTAATGTTCTCAAAAGTTACAGATGGTGTGGATGTGACTTACTTCAGCAGAACAAAATAAAAAGATAAAAAAGAAATGAGACGAATACTAACTACCGTAAGTAATTTGGTAAATAATAAATACGGAGTTTATATGGGTAATGCAAAGGAAGGCGCACCTATCTGTACCAAAGAAAAGAAGAAACACAAACATTGTAATACAGTACTAAACTTACAAGATGTTGACAGCAGTGATTCTCAATGGTTGTATAAAAACAGTTGTAACAAAGTATTACTGGTATGTATGGTGGACATTCCCTCATATACCAAAAATAAAGAATGCATTATAAGATTTGCAAGAGATAACTACAATATAAGAATTGTGTTCACTTGGCAAAGGAGAGAGTAAAAATTTAACTATAATATGCACAGGGCTCTACAAAATGAATGATAACAAGCACAGCAACAATTACCGTACGGTGGCATTGTACAAGTTTGTGATAGTGGAGTTTGACATAAGACAAATAAAACAGGTTGGTGGAGTGTGCTACTTCTACTGTATAGTATTTCCACGCTAACCTGGCCCATAAGCCACGCCCCTCTTCTATACTAATAGTCAATTGGTTCATAGAAAATTCCAACTAAACGTGTTCACATTTATTGGTAAGCAGACCTGTTATCATCTAAAATAATGTTAAATATCTGGACTATCAAAATACAAATGATTTCAAGGCATTAGCACTTCAGAGATGAGGATAGAAAATTTTAAACATTTATCATAAAAAGTCGATATAAATACGCGGTGATACACGTGCAGTCGTGGGACGGGGGGGGGGGTAAAACAGGGGAACCAGTCAGCTATTTGAGATTAGGGGCAGTGCTTATGGGCCAAGTTAGCGTGGAAAGAATGCAAGCCTTTGTTTTAAATAACCATCTGATGATTTTATTGTCTATCTTCGGTTAAGGTGTCTTACTGTTTAACAGTGTTTGTATACCCTCACTGTCTAGGTACATATGAGAGAGAGAGAGAGAGAGAGAGAGAGGTGTTGGTGATGGAGGACGAAACAATGAGATAAGGACATAATTCAAAATCAAATATGGCGAAAAAAAAGGAAAATAAGAAACAATACAAAAACTGAAGAAATTAGGAATACAGTACAGTACAGTAAACAAATCTTTAAAACAAGGAATAATTTACACTTACATTACAAAGTTAAGAAAAGGAAAAAAAAGGTTACCTCAACATAAATTTCAAAATCTGTATGGGAAAATAGATACAGAAGATAGATTGAAAATAAGTAAAAGGATGGAAAGAATAACAGGAAGATTTACTAAGAGAGTGATAGGTGGAGGTAAAAATGACTATTATGGCATGATAAGATATAAAACAGGTGGAAGGTGAGGGTGTGTGTGTAGTGGGTGAGAATACGAAACATCAGGGGAAAAAAATTGGAGAGGCTCAAGTGTTGAAGGGTGTCTAGTGATTGATAAACATACGCTCTCATGCAGCAAGAGTGGCGACTTAGGATTGGGTGGATGCAACAACAGTGTAAAGGGAAAGTGAAATGAATGAATGAAATAATAACCTAAAGTGAGCATTTGTTTATAAAGAATAGGAGAACAGTAGAGCAGTGTACACTATTGACCAGGAAGCATTAATGGAACCAACATACAGAGTCTAAATAAAAAATTTTCAGCATAGTAATGTTAACTATACAAAATAAGGAAAATGGTAAGTACAGTACTATATACAAAGAAAAGATGTGTGTTTGACAGTATTTTAGTATCCACTCAAGGCTCACTGAAGAATTTATAACAAATTAAAATTTTCCATCAAAATCAATAGTAGATTGAACGACTGGTTTGATGTTCAAGTTCGAGAAAGATAGAGTCATCGTACTGTACAGTATATCATAGTTGTTAATTTAGCAAATGCAGTGATGGCGGTGACAATGCATGTTACAGTTAGAACAGAAAGTTACATATTACACCTACAATATGATGGGAAGGATTATGCAATAGCAAACTACTGTACTGTACACTCTCACCAACAACTTCTCCAACGCTATAAGCACTATGCAATCTGAAAAATGAACGAAGAATCTGAAACCATTCCGAGATGACAAGACCCAGTCTGCTCATTCTCACATCCATCGTGCCCAGGTGTTCTAGAAGTTTTTGTTGAGAGTGTACATCCACATGTAAAAACAGTGGAAACAGCAAAAGTTAAGAGATGAACGGTAAAGAATATATATTACTGGTACTGTATATGGAAATAGGAAATAGCGTTATATTGAAAGACAGAAGGCGACTTGTGTTTTAAGTAAATTAAAATAGAAATTAAAACAGGTTTCTCCTAGCAGTCAAATTGTTGCTTATTTTCATATACCTGTAATCAATAGACTTAACTCATTTTACCTCATGATTTATATACAGTAAACATAAATCAATACAAGAAACAATATACCTAGATTTTGCCAAGGCTTTCCACAGTGTACCCCACGAAAGGCTGAAAATCAAACTGGAAGGGTACAGAATTCGGGGAAATGTCCTAGCGTGGATAGAAGACTTTCTACATGACCGCAAGCAGTGTGTGGTGATTAATGGCACGAAATCATCACCCGTACCTGTCACAAGCGGGGTACCACAGGGCAGTGTACTGGGCCCGCTGTTGTTTGTTTGTTTCATAAATGACATGCTTGACGTTGTACACTCCTCCATACAAATGTTTGCCGATGACGCCAAGTTATTTCAGGAAATCAAGAACCAAGCGGACTGTGAAGAGCTGCAGAAGGATCTCTGTGAACTCCAAGAATGGTCAAGAAATGACTGCTGAGATTCAATGTCACGAAGTGTAAGAGTATGAACCTGGGGCGTACCAACGGTAAGGAGGCGTATCATATGTCCCAACGGGATGAAGAAACTTCACTATTTGAGACTGAATGTGAGAAGGACCTAGGTGTGTATGTTGACAATGAGCTGAAGTTCTCGGGCCATTGCGAGAAGAAGGTAAATCAGGCAAATAAATTATTGGGTCTTATAAGAAGGTCGTTCAGATATCTAGACGGTCTGACCCTCGTAACGATCTTCAAGAGTGAAGTGCTTCCCCATCTGGAGTACTGTCACCCCGTCTGGTCCCCGAGATATGCTAGGGACTGTCAGTTGGTTGAAAATGTTTAAAGGAGGGCCACCAGACTGGTGCCTGCACTTCAGCACCTCAACTACCCTGAGAGATTGGAGCGCCTGAACTTGCCTAACTTATACTACAGACGGGCAAGGGGCGACCTAATTGAGGTGTAAAAGCATTTCAAGGGGCACTACTCAGTTGAGTGTCCTTACTTGGAGCTGGCGGACGCTCGCCCCACACGGGGTCAGCTCAAGATTGAAGAAGCCGCAGGTCCAGAAAACTGTGAGGGAAAACTTTTTCACAGTGAGAGTTGTGTAACTCTTGGAACAATCTTCCGGAAAGTGTTGTATCGGCACCGAGTGTGAGCTCTTTCAAGACCAGACTTGATCAACACTGGAGCAGGTTCAGGTACATTCAAGAGCCGGTGCATGCCCAGTACTTGCCAACGGAGTAACAGAGACGTGACAGATCGCCCAAGCGGCTAACGAGCAGATCATTTGGTGAAGAGGATAAAAGAAAAAGAAATGTAACAGAGACGTGACTGATCGCCCAAGCAGCTAACCAGCCGATCAGTGGTGAAGAGGATAAAATAAAAGAAAAGAAAAGAAAAGAAAAGAAGAGTACAGTATACTTCAATCACGGTAATGGTGGCTAATGTAAATTGTAAATGAGGTTGAACGAGAGAGGAGAAACAATTTAACTGTGGCATATTAAAAAGACAAACAGTGGCTGGTTCTTGGGTTTTGAATGCTACAGTGTATGATGCACCAATATCACAAACACAGAAATATTCCTGGTGGAGGTTGTGTAATGTAATAATAATAATAATAATAATAAATCCTCAATATACAGGTAATTACAATATATAAAATAATACTGAAACAATTATTTACTGAAAACCAAAGTGGTATATAAAGCTTTATTTTTTTTGGGGAGTATAACAGCAAAATTCATTGAGATTACCCATGATACAGTTAAGAAATAGAAAAAGGAATAGAGGGGTACATGATAAAACACAATGTAATGAGTAAACAAATGATAATAGGCTGTAGGCAGGAGAAGGCAAGATCAATGTAGAGGAATGTCTTGAATGGAGTTTACAAATTTAGGGAAGAATGAAATGTGTTTGAAATCCAAGGTTATTTTGGTCTGTGTAGTGAAGTAAGTTCTGTAGCCTGAGTGTATTCTTTACAATTCTACTTCATAAAGAATAATAACCTTTTACACCTCTTCTTCTGTACATAGCTCGTTCGTTAATGTCCTTTACTGTAATATCACACACACATTCATAATACATACAGTACATAATTTTTTATATTCCTACAAGACTTCTACTAATACAGGTATGCTGCATGGTTGCCGGAAGTGAGCAATGATAAGACATTCCTGTCACTCACGGTAACTTATATCACATCCTCACTGGACACCAAGTTCTCTTATCAATGATGTGCTCTACAACTTCCTGCATGTCCTCCCTCCCATCCCCTTCTTGGCCTTCCCTTCTCCGTCCAACTATCCATCTCTTAATTAATGTATTTTCTAGTTTGACAATTCTTTCACTTCCCATTCCCTCATTATGTTCATACCTTCTCAGTGTACAGTATGTATGTATAGATATGCATTTATGTATACGTTATACCGTTTGTATGAATACTTTACCTATGAGAATTGAGATATTATAGCTAACATACTCGCATTCATTGAGTGAGTTAACAGTTTTGTAGGGTGTTGGAAATAAACTGTAGTGTTTTCTTGATTGCTGGTTAATGAAAAGGCAAATGACAAGTCTACAAAAAGCATGGAATTACAAGGCTGGTCACTACTCATGGATGGGTAAGGTTTCTTTGTTACTGTAATGCAATGTTGTATAAAAATTCCCTTCATACATAACTTAAAAAAAGACCTTAGTACTGTATTATATCTACCTGATTCTTGCCCTCGGTTACTTATTTAATTCAAGGAACAATATGTGAAAAATATATCGACTAACTTCAAAAGCACCATACAGGGTAGTACTGTAGATGTAGTCACCACTTACCACACAAGAGCAGATTTCGCAGCCACTCTTCCATGTAGCACCATCCTGTCTAACAGTACCATTCACCCTACACGATCTCTGACAGTCACATTCCTCTACAGCAGCCAGCCGTGCTTCTGATGCAGTCAGCTGGGAAACATGTAACATGAATCTTTAGTATTATTTCCTATGCTTGAGGTATTTATTACTAACTGGCATCACCACTTGGAAGCATATAAAATATTCATTATATTAAATAGCGTATTACTGTATTTAAATTAACGTCCACTTTTTACGATAGTTAACATTATTGCATTAGTGATGTACTGCATTAGATAGTGTCTTAAACATACTAGTATTATACTGTACTTTACAGTACTGTCAATTTTCATATAAGTCTTCATTCCAATATTCACTTTAATTATCATTAAATTAGATTCTCACCCGAGTTGCCAACTGTGTAACAAGCTGCTGTAGCTGGTCAACTTGGTCAGACAGGGCCTGAAACTGTCCGCAGGTTGGACATTCAGCATCTGCTTGAGGACACTGCAACAGGTAACCTGCTGCCCCAGACACTAAACGCACATCCTGTAGTGCTCCCTACAAGAAAAAAAAATATTAATATGAAATTTGTCTGACTACAGCACTGTACATTGAATAAACACATAACATTTTTCACATTTTCCCACTAATTTGATATTCACAAGTTAATACTTGATGATTACTCACCTTGAACAAAAAATGCTTGGCATTACGTTGCCCCAAATAGAGCGCCATGGGAGCATCACGAAAGGTGGGATCTTGACTGAGTGTGGGATCTGCAGGATCAATAGGTGGGGCCAGGGAAGCCAAGGCCGTCAGGTTGGTCATAGGGGGTGGGGCTAAACGGCGATACACGCGAGAACAATCTACCCATACCTCTACCTCGGTACCGCTCACCACCACTGATACCTGTCAATGTAAACAAAAGGAACATCAAATATCTACAAGTTAAATTTTCACAACTAAGATAACATCACATTTAAAAATATGAATAAATTGCTACTCGTATCTGTTTCTAAAAAACAGCTATAGCTCGTACACATGATGGATAGCTCTTTCTCGTCCCAATCACTGAGTGTCTGAGGGGTACCATGCTAATGATAGCTAAATACTGGAATCACTGATAAAGTAAAGTAAATCACATAGAAAAAGAGAACAATAGGAAAGTAGTCCATCCATTCATCCCCCATCTTCACCCTCAAAATAGCGAGATTAGAAGCCAAGATTACCCTCTTGAGGCAATAGGTATATCTTTAATAAGTTAAAGAACAACACAGTATCGTTCTTCAGTTTTCAAATTAAATATAGTAAACCCGAGGAAGAAGGGAGGTCATCTGAGCTGTTTGGCTACAGATTCATTTAACTTATTGTCCTTTACTGGTCAGCTCTTGTTACTGAAAGCCAGGTAAATATACTACACCTTAGGAAAGTTAACTAAAATGAAATGGGGGGGGGGGGGGTAGAGAAACAATGGAGTCCGTTTCACTAATATACCGCACAGTCCTATACAATTTATCAAGTATTTTCCTAAACCTCTGTTAATAGAAAACGTTCTCAATTCCAGACCCTTTAAAACCATTGACATCACATAGTTTCTCAGAGATAAGTTGTCTCCAAGATCATGTGAACTAATACTGTACCTTGCAGGTCAATATACAAGATGTGGAATCATAGGGGAAAGATCATTCATACTAATCTCCAAAAAGGGGCCCTGACTGGTGTCCACAGACTAGGAAGCAAAAGTGCCACCATGGAACAATCATATCAATTCCACAATCAAGAACCCCTAGGTGATCCATCATCAACTTTTAGGCCTAACTTCTAGTCACTAACAGACTGAGACAACAAAGCCCTAAATAAATCTAACAAAGTCTATACAAGTGAGGAAGAAAAGAACAACCCAAACACCTTCAGATTAATGTGGAGAAGGCGAGCAAAAGAAAACCTTTCCTCTTCCTGTCAGGTCCATCATATTATGGACACACACACAACCAAGGTCTGATGCATCCACCTGGCAAAAACTATTTCTACTTCCTTCATCATTTCAAGGCACATTAAGAGTGTAGTGAAGGTGGGTAAGGAACCATAACGTCCTTGTACAGTGTATCTAGACCTCAAGAACTGGACGTTTTAATAGCACCAGCGTCAAGGAAAGGCATCCCACCGCCACTGGACTATATAACAACCGTCCCTCAGAGGAATGAAGAGAGTTCATCATACAAAAAAAAAAAAAAAAAAATTCCCAGAGGGCAGACCTACATACCGTACTCTTCTCTTGACTTCTACTAAATTAATTTAACCAGACTCTTGACAATGAGACAACTGTTTCATGAAAAATGTGCCCAAGACCAAATACTGTACAGTAATCTTACATCGTTATTCAGAATAATATTTCCATGCATTAAACACGAGTGTATACATAATCCTATAAGTGCATCACATATTCTTTCATTCCAAGCTCCTAAAAAACTGTATTTAATTCTGGGAAAGATTTGCATTTCCTAAATAGTTTAAAACATTCATAACATTACTCCTTCTAACATGTAAAGTTGATGCTCTCGCATCTTTAAACAGTTTCTTGTGACCAGGAACTAAATACAATGGAATACAACCACCCACCTTGTGCCAGCGTTGATCTGCAATGCGATAAGGAAAGGTTTCAACATGAACAGCACCATTGTGTATGTAATGTAAGCGAATCTCGTCCTTTCTGCCGGACGACTGTAACTCCAGATACCGTTGGTTGCCACGGGAGAAGGCTAGGATGGTGCCTGCATTTCGATCTTCCTGTTGCAGTGTTGCCATGACTGTAAATTCTCGTGAGCCACTGAGTAATGCTGCTGCTCCTGCCTGGACTGCTTCAGACACCTTCACTTCCCGAACTTCACCTGAACAAACCAACAAGATATATTTACGAATTTTATTTCCCTTCAAGTGTACGGGATCAAGGGGCGGATCTAGGAATGTGAAAAAGGGGAGTCCAAGAAGTTGTGGGTGAGAAAACATGGCAAGCACAGCGAGCCCACCCAACTGGGGGGGGGGGGGGGCTATTAGCCCCCCACAGATTTTTTTTTAAATCTAACCATTATCATGGACCTTTTGAGACCATTTTGAGGCCATGTGCACTTGATGAGATATTCTGAAGTCAATAGTATTTACTTTTTACTATACAAAAACACCTGAGTACAATACTGAATTAAAG
>NW_024757794.1:3476799-3544044 GCF_018991925.1 Homarus americanus
CATTTAGTGGGGTAAAGGGAGAAGAAAAGAGAGTGAAAGGAGGTGGTAAAGGAAGGGAAGAATTGGAGGGTATGGAAGGAGGTTGAGGAGGAGGAGATGGAACATGGTTAAGGAAGAGGGTGAGAGGAAGAAAACGGAGATAGTGGGGAGGGAGGAATGGTGGAAAAGAAACAAACCAGATGAATAGTCTGGAAGGAAGGAGGAAGAATCGGGAAGGAGGAAAAGGTGAGAGAAAAGAGAGAGATGGAGGTCCTGAGTTGAAAGAGAGATGAGGTAATAAGTGTGACAGTTTTAAGAGATAATCAAGGAAACTCCGGGCGATATATACACCAAATAAATAAATAAATAAATAAATAAATAAATGATATGGTAAAGAAAGAGAAAGAAATTAACAAATAAATTTATATATATAGAGAGAGAGCATAATACATGTCAATAAATTAAAAAAATACGCGAATTACTAAAGGAAATTGAAAGGTAATCTCGTTTAGACTCTATCTAAGTTCCCATTTCCTCATTCAGTCGTACGAATCAACACGTGTAACTACATCGTTTGTCAATTATTATCCAACTAAATATATAAAATATAAATATTCAAAAACGAAAACAAAATCTTGAACGAAAAATAGAAAAAAGGACGAAATAAACTTGAAAAACGAAACTTTCAAAAATCGTAAAAAACATAAAATAGAAAAGGACATGGAAGAAATTTTATGATTTAATAAAATACCAACGAAATGAAATTCTCCAATCAGAAGTTTATGACGCGGCTGGAATCCATCAGAAAACAACAGACCGGATGGATAATCAGATTAAATCCAGATGGATCTACTCAATCGCTGTGACAATCAGTAACAAAAACATCTGGAAAGCGAAAAAGGATAACAAGAAGATAATTCAGATGAAGATTAAGAAGCGGGGAAGGAGTCACTCGCTGGCAACTCGGCGATAAGAATGCTGTTTTAAGAATTGTGGAAATTTATTTGTTTTTTTTTTCTTGTAAGTTGGGATGATACTGGTGTAGTTTTGCTGTGATGTGTGTGTTTGTTTGTGGAGGCTTTATGTGTTTCTTTGTGTGTTTGTGGAGGGTGTATATGTTTTATTGTGTTTGTTGACGGTATGTGTAATATTAATTAACGGTTTATTGAAAAAGTTAAGCAGCCCGAACGCTGAAAATTTACATTGGATAGAAATGACTTATTACATACAAAGACATGGGGTGGGTGGGTCGTTTAACAAAAGCTTTCAATACTAAAATTAGAAGGAACATGAATTGAACATACAACTTTTATAGGTTTACAGTTGATGGCTCGGGCTGGTCTCTTGCCCTATTGTGTGAGGTCACGCAGGCCAGGTGGTGCAGTAGCTCGTCCGTAGATGTTGACATGAAGGTCCTCACGTGACCGTGGAGACACGGGGTGGTGTAGTGTTCACGTGGTGTAGTAACTCGTCCTCAGGACAGGAAACAGCGAGTGAGCATTAACGGCACTAAGTCCCATTGGAGCAACGTCACAAGTGGAGTTCCCCAAGGCTCAGTACTTGGACCATTATTATTTATTATATACATAAACGACATAGATATCGGCATAGACAGCAACATAAGTAAATTTGCTGATGACACTAAAATAGGGCGTGTAATTAAATCTGACGAGGACTCCACAAAACTACAGGAAGATCTAAACAAACTTTTTGAATGGTCTGATAAATGGCAGATGAAATTCAATGTGGACAAATGTAAAGTACTCAGTATAGATGTAAACAGGGAAACCAGATACCAGATGAACAACGATGCCATAGAGAAATCCGACTGCGAGAGAAATTTAGGAGTAAGGATAAGTAGGAACCTCAAGCCAAGTAAACAATGTGTTTTGCTCGTAACAAGGCTAATAAAGTCCTTGGGTTCAGACAAAGGAATGTTAGTTACAAGACTAGCGAGGTCATCCTAAAACTGTATCTTGGGCTTGTGAGACCACACCTGGATTACGCAGTTCAGTTCTGGTCACCGTATTACAGGATGGATATAGAATCATTGGAAAGAATTCAGAGGAGAATGACAAGACTAATCCCGCATTAGGAACCTTGAGTATAGAGACAGGTTAAAGCATCTTAATTTGCACTCCCTCGAGAGACGTAGAGCGAGGGGCGACCTGATAGAGGTGTATAAGTGGAAGTCAGGGTTAAACAAAGGGGACATTACAAAGGTACTCAAACTATCCAACCAGGAGCGAACTCGTAACAATGGTTTTAAATTAGACAAATTTAGATTTAGGCGTGAAATAGGTAAACACTGGTTTGAAACAGAGTAGTGGATGAATGGAACAAGTTACCAAATATCATCATTAACTCGAATACGCTGGATAGCTTCAAACATAGGTTGGATGCTTATATGAGCAATAGGGGTTGGGTGTAAACGGGACTGCCCAGTATGGGCCAATAGGCCCGCTGCAGTTTCCTCCATTCTTATGTTCTTATGTTCTCATTGGTCAGGCAGACGCCGTGTGGTAGGCGGTGTCACAGTACCTCACTCTGCTAAGTGGTGTTATGTTTTCTCGTGATGAGGTGCAAAACCGACCCACGGTTGTTCCCATGGCCGGATTCAGGAGTGGGTAAAGTGGGCAGCTGCCCAGGGGCCTCCACAATCTGGGGGCCTCCACATATCAGGGCTGGTCGACTTGAAACCACATGAATGACTCCAGTCATGTCTCACTTTTGTGTGTGTGTGTGTGTGTGTTGGGAATTTGTACACTATCAATAAATATACAGTTAATTAAAAATTTCTCAATGTTCTAATTTCCTCAATATAACTGCATATGGCTTCAAAATTCTCCAAAGAAGTGTTCAAATTTCAAAATTTTCCCAGGGGACTTACAGCGCCCCCCGCAACTCCCAGATGTTTAGGCTCGCTTCACTCGCCACCCCACCCTCTTGGGTAGTTATAATGAGGGAGGCCTCCACAAAGAGGCTGCCCATGGGCCTCCACAGGTCTAAATCCGGCACTGGTTGTTCCCAGGGTGGACTAATTCACAACGGCTGGTCAGAAGATGGTGGTCGGTTCCCAGGGGTACTTATCTCTGGGTGTGGACCTCACTGGTAGGTCATGGCTCTCACTGGTACTGTCTAGTGCTGAATTCAATGGCTTAAACACTGTTTATCACTGTTCAACACTGGTCCCACTTCTTTCCAAAACGAAATTGTCACTTTTGATGGGATTATGTTGATATCCCGGTGGTGAGGATGAGTCGAGGAGAGGGACTTGAGGAATGGGCCAACATACGCCGGGGCAGCTCTGCAGTAGGAGCGGGCAAGGATTTAATGTGTGTGTGCGTGTGTGTGTGTGTGTGATCATTTGTAAACAATAAACACCATCTCTTGCCTTAATTCACAGCAACAGTCAATACAATTCAGTTCCAGATGATTAAACCAACCCTTACCATGCCAAAACCCTGTTGGGCGGCTTAGAGAAAGAGTAAGTAGACCTAAATGCAAATAGATCCAACCCTTTCTCATAATATATTATCTCCCTAGCAGTGAATATACAGTATATGTACTGTATATGTCACACACGTCAGGATTTTCTACGTGCTATGGTGATGTGTTGAAGTCGGATTCTCTTAAAAACACATGGAGGGAAGACGCAGCGTATCCGGATGCTCTTACAAAAACGGCTTCTTGTAAACAAAAAACTGTAAAGCAGACAGGGGAGAGGGTTAGGGGGATGTCGGGGCCCCGCTTGTCCTGCTCCGTGTTGTGTTGTGTCGCGCGGCCACCACAAGGAAAAAACTGACTAACTTGACACAGAGAGAGAGAGAGAGAGAGAGAGATATTATTAATCTCCAAGTTGAGATCTGTTATCATTTCAGTGAGTGACGGAAGGAGGAGCTGGGTAGGGTTTTGTTGTTGTTGGTGGCGGCGGCGACGCTAGCGGTGATGGGGGTGGCGGTGATGGTTGTGATTAAAGTGTTGTTGGTGCTGCTGGTTGTAGTGGTAGTGGATGCGGTACTGGTGGTTATAGTGGTAGTGGTTGTGGTGATGGTGGTTATAGTGGTAGTGGTTGTAACATGTAGTGCAGGTGGTTGTGGTGTTGGTGGTTGTAGTGGTAGTGGTTGTGGTGCTGGTGGTTGTAGTGGTAGTGGTTGTGGTGCTGGTGGTTGTGTGTGGTAGTGGTTGGTGCTGGTGGTTATAGTGGTAGTGGTTGTGGTGCTGGTGGTTATAGTGGTAGTGGTTCTGGTGCTGGGGTTGTGGTAATTGGAGTTATAATGGAAGTGGCTGTAGTGCTGGTGGTTGTGGTGCTGTTGGTTGTAGTGGTTGTGGTGGTGGTGGTGGTTGTAGTGGTAGTGGTGTTGGTGGTTATAATGGTAGTGGCTGTAGTGCTGGTGGTTGTAGTGCTGGTGGTTGTGGTGCTGTTGGTTGTAGTGGTTGTGGTGCTGGTGGTCATAGTGGTTGTGGTGCTGGTGGTTGTAGTGGTCGTGGTGCTGGTGGTTGTAGTGCTGGTGGTTGTGGTGCTGTTTTGGTGTAGTGGTTGTGGTGCTGTTGGTTGTATGGTTGTGGTGCTGGGTGATTGCAGTGCTGGTGGTCAGTGGTGCTGTTGGTTGTGGTGGGTTGTGGTGCTGGTGGTCATAGTGGTTTGTGGTGCTGGTGGCTGTAGTGGTCGTGGTGCTGGTGGTTGTAGTGCTGGTGGTTGTGGTGCTGTTGGTTGTGTGTGGTTGTGGTGCTGGTGGTTGTAGTGCTGGTGGTTGTGGTGCTGTTGGTTGTAGTGGTTGTGGTGCTGGTGGTCATAGTGGTTGTGGTGCTGGTGGTTGTAGTGGTCGTGGTGCTGGTGGTTGTAGTGCTGGTGGTTGTGGTGCTGTTTGTTGTAGTGGTTGTGGTGCTGGTGGTCATAGTGGTTGTGGTGCTGGTGGTTGTAGTGGTTGTGGTGCTGGTGGTTGTAGTGCTGGTGGTTGTGGTGCTGTTTGTTGTAGTGGTTGTGGTGCTGGTGGTTGTAGTGGTCGTGGTGCTGATGGTTGTGGTGCTGGTGGTTGTGGGCTCTTGGTTGCAGTGGTTGTGGTGCTGGTGGTCATAGTGGTTGTGGTGCTGGTGGTTGTAGTGCTGGTGGTTGTGGTGCTTTTGGTTGTGTGGTTGTGGTGCTGGTGGTTGTAGTGGCTGTGGTGCTGGTGGTCATAGTGGTTGTGGTGCTGCTGGTTATAGTGGAAGTGGTTGTGGTACTGGTGGTGTTATGATGAACCACTTCATCGGTACTGGTAAGGGCTTGAGATTAGGGAAGAATCTGCCCAAAAGATGGCGCTGGCCATCAGAGTCAATGTGTGAGGTATAGGACTCGACTGACATAATACTATAGTATGTGGAGCCCTGTGATTGGCTCTTGTCGGGAGGTAGAAGATCTGTTGGGCTTCGGAGTTATGCTAAAGAGTAATATCCGTGAATTCAACTTCTGGTCTCCTGTCTACCAAAGCATAAGTATCTCGTGTTATTGTAGTCTTACTGCTCCAGTGATTATATATTATATTATGGTGTTTAAAATTTAGGTAAATTTATAGTAAAGCGCCGCTCTTTCTCTAGCTGTTATTAATATGCATTTAGTAATGTTTAGATATTTCAAAGACATTTTTTTCTATATTTCCGCCGGAAATTAAGGATAACCGAGATATTAATTTTCCAATATTATTATATTTGGTCAGTTACAAGTGTCGCCATTTGTTGTTTACGTCTCGCTGAGAAGCTCTGAATCTCAACCCAGTGTCCGTTACCTTCGAGTTGGCTGTCCACAGCGCATGTGCTAGGGTGGTGTGGGAGTTCCTTATTGGCTATAGCGAGAGTTTTTTGTATTGGCCAATGAACAATGCGTGGGTGCGTTGGGAGCGGAGATTTGAGTTTTCAGTTCCAGATATGACTGAACAAGTTGAGCTGCGCCCACATTGTGATAGAGACTATTTTACGTCAATTGCCGAGTTTCACCAGAAAAATAGTGAGGCCATTTCTATTTTTAGAAAACGCGGTGTTTTACCGAACAACGTTACTTGCCCAAAGTGTAATAATCAGTGTACACTACGTGAAGAACAACACATTTGGCCGGATTCTTCTTCAGGTTAAGGTAAGATGTGGGGGCATGAACAAGGTCAAGGGGCAAAACCTTCCTTGTTAGGTTAGTTTTTTTTTTTTGCCACAGAAAAAAGGGATAGGTTAAGTTAGGTTACCTTTCTTTCAGTATTAGAAATATATTTTTTCCTGTGGTTTTTTACGAGTTTTGAACGATTTTTGCCTTGTTCTCCATTGGAAATCACCTGTTTCTGTGATTTACCCCCAAAAAATCCAGTTTCCAAACATCTTCCCATGTTGGGGGGAGCGGGGTGTATCTCAAGAACGTTCGAAACTCCTTAAAAACCAATGGAAAACATTTTTTTAATGTCAAAAAAGATCGGTGCTTTTCTAAAAATTACAAATTTATTTAATAAAAAAAATAATGAGGTATTTACTGAACTGTTCATTTATCATTATTTATGCGCTTTATGTTTTCTGTTTGGTTTTGTAAAGATTTTTTATAAAGTTTACGTCATCAGTGATTAGTTATACTTTTGGAAATAAATTACTTAAGTTTGAACCTTTATGACAATTTTCCAGAGTCTTGTTGAGCGCGTCTGAAAGTTGCCTTGTATCGGATTTTGTTACTTTCGGTCATCCGGGAAATCTTAGGTATTTAACTATTGGAATTAGGATTTTAGCCAATTCTGAGACACTTTTCTTCAAAGACGTTTCCCTTGCAAACAATTGCATATATCGGGGAGGGACAGGGGCGGAGCCTCCTGGTTAGGTTAGGGTAGGTAATATTCGGTTAGGTTAGGTCATTGGCGAGGGAAATGTCATAGAAGAAAAGTGGTTATAGGGTTTGTGGTGCTCGTGTTTATAGTGGTAGTGGTGCTGATGGTTATAGTGGTTGTGGTGCTGGTGGTTATAGTGGTTGTGGTGCTGGTGGTTATAGTGGTTGTGGTGCTGGTGGTTATATTGGTAGTGGTTGTGGTGCTAGTGGTTATAGTGGTTGTGGTGCTGGTGGTTATAGTGGTTGTGGTGCTATGGATATAGTTAGTGTTTGTAGTGCTGGTGGTTATAGTAATATTGGTGTGGTGCTGGTGGTTGTGGAGCTGGTGGTTATAGTGGTTATGGTGCTGGTGGTTGTGGAGCTGGTGGTTATAGTGGTAGTGGTTGTGGTGTTGGTGGTTATAGTAATATTGGTTGTGGTGCTGGAGGTTGTGGAGCTGGGGGTTATGGTGGTAGTGGTTGTGTTGCTGGTAGTCATAGTGGTAGTGGTGCTGGTGGCTTTACTGGTTTGGTGCTGGTGGTTATAGTGGTTGTGGTGCTGGTGGTTTATATTGATTGTGGTGCTGGTGGTTATAGTGGTTGTGGTGCTGGTGCTTATAGTGGTTGTGGTACTGGTGGTTATAAGTAGTTGTGGTGCTTGGTGGTTATAGTGGTTGAAGGCGCTGGTGGTTATAGTGGTTGAGGTTTTGGTGCTGGTGGTTATTGTGTGGTTGTGGTGCTGCTGGTGGTTATAGTGGTGGGGTTGTGGTGCTGGTGGTTATTGTGGTTGTGGTGCTGGTGGTTATAGTGGTTGAGGTTGTGGTGCTGGTGGTTATTGTGGTTGTGTTGCTGGTGGTTATAGTGGTTGTGGTGCTGGTGGTTATAGTGGTTGAGGTTGTGTTGCTGGTGGTTATTGTGGTTGTGTTGCTGGTGGTTATAGTGGTTGAGGTTGTGGTGCTGGTGGTTATTGTGGTTGTGGTGCTGGTGGTTATAGTTCTTGTGGTTGTGTTGCTGGTGGTTATGGTGGTAGGGTTGTGGTGCTGGAGGTTATAGTTCTTGTGGTTGTGTTGCTGGTGGTTATAGTGGTTGAGGTTGGGGTGCTGGTGGTTATAGTTCTTGTGGTGGTGGTGCTGGTGGTTATGGTGGTAGGGGTTGTGGTGCTGGTGG
Source organism: Homarus americanus (assembly GCF_018991925.1). Lineage (NCBI taxonomy): Eukaryota > Metazoa > Arthropoda > Malacostraca > Decapoda > Nephropidae > Homarus > Homarus americanus. Next base: position 3,484,756 of record NW_024757794.1, read on the forward strand.
TTATAGTTCTTGTGGTTGTGGTGCTGGTGGTTATAGTGGTAGTGGTTGTGGTTCTGGTGGTTATAGTGGTAGTGGTTGTAGTGCTGGTGGTTATAATGGTCGTGGTTGTAGTGCTGGTGGTTTATAGTTCTTGTGGTTGTGGTGCTGGTGGTTATGGTGGTAGAGGTTGTGGTGCTGGTGGTTATAGTTCTTGTGGTTGTGGTGCTGGTGGTTATAGTGGTAGTGGTTGTAGTGCTGGTGGTTATAGTTCTTGTGGTTGTGGTGCTGGTGGTTATAGTGGTAGTGGTTGTAGTGCTGGTGGTTATAGTTCTTGTGATTGTGGTGCTGGTGGTTATGGTGGTAGAGGTTGTGGTGCTGGTGGTTATAGTTCTTGTGGTTGTGGTGCTGGTGGTTATAGTGGTAGTGGTTGTGGTTCTGGTGGTTATAGTGGTAGTGGTTGTAGTGCTGGTGGTTATAGTTCTTGTGGTTGTGGTGCTGGTGGTTATAGTGGTAGTGGTTGTAGTGCTGGTGGTTATAGTTCTTGTGGTTGTGGTGCTGGTGGTTATGGTGGTAGAGGTTGTGGTGCTGGTGGTTATAGTTCTTGTGGTTGTGGTGCTGGTGGTTATAGTGGTAGTGGTTGTGGTTCTGGTGGTTATAGTGGTAGTGGTTGTAGTGCTGGTGGTTATAGTGGTAGTGGTTGTAGTGCTGGTGGTTATAGTTGTAGTAGTGGTAGTGGTTGTAGTGATGGTGGTATTGTAGTAGTAGTAGTGGTGGTTGTGGTGTTGGTGGTTATACTGGTAGTGGTGTTGGTGGTTATAGTGGTAGTGATTGTGGTGTTGGTGGTTGTACTGGTAGTGGTTGTGATGCTGATGTTTATAGTGGTTGTGGTGGTGGTGTTGGTAATGGTTGTGGGACTGTAAATATAGTAGTAATGGTAGTGATGTTAGTAGAGCTGAACGACTGTAGTATTTGATGGTAGTGAGTGGTAATTAGTCTATCTGTGGTGGTAGTAGTGATGGTATTAGTAGTAGTTGTTGTTGCGTGCTTGTTGTTTGTGTTGTTGTTGTTGTTTTTCCATCATTATTATATTGTTATTATTAGTATTATTGTCGCCATCTGTCATACACATTAGACCACAAAAAAAAAAACAATATAGTAGACTAAGAAACACAATTACTGAGAAAATTAACCATTGAGAGAAAATGTATACCGGTAAATTACTAATACAAATACAAGCAAATTACAACTATAAGTAATTATACAGCAAATTAATGTACAAGAAACATGAATATTTTTAATGCTAACCTTTGGCGAGTTAAACCTCATGTTTATTATACTGCAGCGATACCAACGAGTAAATGTTTGACGTGTATCTTGAACTGGTGAAGGTTAAGCAGACGGACGTCATCTTGGTTTTGGGTGGGATCTTAATTGATATGTTTGTTATTTTTTTTTATAAATAGTAAAATGCACGTCTTGTGTTTTTATTAAGAAAATGACATTTCTGTGTGGTGGGAAAAAACGAGATTAATTTTAGGGGACTAATTTATCAGGTGTCTTTACTAAGCATCACCATTTGCAAATAAACGACCCCCTTAAGGGAGACTACGGGCCTAATGATGGCTGACACGAACCTACCAAACCCAACTTAATTTAATCTAACCATTAAACTAGCCTAACCTACTTAAATTATCTACAAATATATATAATATCTATAGTTTAAAGTAAATAGGCTGTGTGATTTATGGCGGGGGTGGGGTGTTCTCGGCTATCATTATTAATATTTTAGACCCGTACATAAGTTCTTGTATGTACTGGAGTCATGTGAGGTTATAGAGCAATGCTACAAGTGGTCTCTCTTCGTGTCTTGACAGTATTTCTACAATCTAAGTATTTAACCTGTTTTGTGACGAAAGAAAATTTTATATATACATGTCTTGATACCAGAATTCTGTAAATATCAGTAGGAAATTTGACAGAGCGTGGAATTTAACATACAGCGTAGAACTTTAACATACAAAGGAACTTTAACATACAGAGTAGAACTTAACATACAGAGAACTTTAACATACAGAGTAGGAACTTTAACATACAGCGTAGGAACTTTAACATACAGAGTAGGAACTTTAATACAGAAGTAGAACTTTAACATGCAGCAGGAACTTTAACATACAGCGTAGAACTTTAACATACAGAGTAGGAACTTAACATACAGAGTAGGAACTTTAACATACAGAGAACTTAACATACAGAGGGGAACTTTAACATACAGAGTAGGAACTTTAACATACAGCGGGGAACTTTAACATACAGCGTAGAACTTTAACATACAGAGAGAACTTTAACATACAGCGTGGAACTTTAACATACAGCGAACTTAACATATACAGCGTGGAACTTTAACATACAGTGGAACTTTAACATACAGCGGGGAACTTAACATACAAAGGGAACTTTAACATACAGCGTGAACTTTAACATACAGCGTAGAACTTAACATACAGAGGTAGGAACTTAGCATACAGCGTGGAACTTTAACATACAGCGTGGGAACTTTAACATACAGCATGTAGAACTTTTAACATACAGCGTAGAACTTTAACATACAGAGTAGGAACTTTAGCATACAGCGTGAACTTTAACATACAGCGTAGGAACTATAACATACAGCGTGAACTTTAACATACAGAGTAGGAACTTTAGCATACAGCGTAGAACTTTCAACATACAGCGTAGGAACTTTAGCATACAGCGTGAACTTGAACATACAGCGCTGGGAACTTTAACATACAGCGTGAAAGTACCAGAGCAATGTGGGAACACTTGGACCGTCTTCCTGTCTGCCCGGGGATGACCAGCCGCCCAGCCAATTAACTGAAGCTGCCGGACTGTCTGGGATTTACGTAGGGTAGAGGGGGAGAGGTAAGAGGGAGAAAGAATGAGAGTGGGAGGGGTGAGAGGGAGAAGAGAAGGAGAGGTGAGAGAGAGAAGAATGAGGGTGGGAGGGGTGAGAGGGAGAAGAGAAGGAGAGGTGAGAGAGAGAAGAATGAGAGTGGGAGGGTGAGAGGAGAAGAGAAGGAGAGGTGAGAGAGAGAAGAATGTGGTGGGAGGGGTGAGAGGGAGAAGAGAAGGAGAGGTGAGAGAGAAGACTGGGAGAGGGGTAAGTGTGAGAGGGAGAGACTCAAAACTTGTGAAAGAAGAAACGAGAGAGAGAGAGAGAAAGATGAATAATGAAGATGGAAAGAACGATAAGGAATAGGTAACTAAAAGAGAAAGAAGACAAGGAAAGTGAAAGAGGAAGGAAGAGAGAGAGATGACAAGGAGAGAAAGAGAGGTCAGTGGGGGATTGGGAGAGAGAGAGGGGGAGGGTGGGGATTTATGAAGGAAAGATGCGAGCAAAAAGATCGTCAGATATGAAAGATGGGAAGCGCGAGGGGTAAGGAGGAAGAGGGTAAGGAATGAAAAAGAAGAACAGGAGGAGGAGAGGGAGAAGAAAAGAAGGAATGGTAGGAGAGAGAATATGAAAAGGAAATTAAAATAAGAGGTGTAGAAAGATGGAAAGCAGAGAATAGAGGAGGAAAGAGAAGGAAAGCGTACTAGGTAGAGACAGAAAGACAGATGAAAAACAACAAATGAGAGAGAGAGAAGAGAAGAGAGAGAGAGAGAGAGAGAGAGAGAGAGTGTGTGTGTTATGAATGGAAGCTCATCGTGGTGTGTTGGTCTGCGAGGTGAGGTTATCTGAAGCAAAGTGTAGCCTATTGATCCGCTACGCTTTCAAAGACCACCCTGGATAAGACCTCCAGCTTTGGTGATAGGCAGAGAGAACGGAAGGGAGGGAGAGAAAGTGTGAAAGAGCGGGAGACAAAGTGTGTGTATGAAAGAGAAAGTAAAAGAAAAGTGTATGTGGGGGATAGTGGAAGAGGGGAAGATAAAGGGTGGGAGAGGGAGAGAGAGAGAGAGAGAGATAAGGTGTGTGTGTAAGAGAAAGGAAGAGAAAATGTGTGCAGGAGAGTGAAAGAGAGGAAGAGATAGGGGAGAAAGTGTGTGTGTGGGAGAGGGATAGAAAGTGATTGTGCAGAAGAATGAAAGAGGGAGAAAGTGAAAGAAAGTGACTTGAAGAAAAATAACTGGAAGCAAAAAAAGATAAAAAGGAGAAAGAAGGAGTGAGAGAGAGAGAGAGAGAGAGAGAGAGAGAGAGAGAGAGAGAGAGAGAGAGAGAGAAAGGGTGTGTGTGTGTGTTTAGGACAAGCGAAAGTAAATAAGAGAAAATAAAGGAGGAAGAAGGAGGAAGGAAGAGGAGGAGGAAGGAATGAAAGAAGGAAGCATCTAATACATATTTATATCTACTACTGTTTTATGGCATCTTTTTCTTATCCTAAAGTATCTTTTTTTTACTATATCTACAATAGTACTACTATCTGTATGCTCGTATGTATACCGGGTATCTTTTCTAATATCTTTATACATACATACATACATACATACATACATACATACATACATACATACATACTAGTTTGCTGTCACTCGTTGGTGAGCTCTGAGGTGACTTGAGAGGCTGATAAGGACCGGTAGGGCCGTCCACAGATGTTGCACGTGTAGAGGGCTACGTTTAGTACGGGAGGGGTGGCGGCAGCGTCTCTCCAACGCTGGTGCTGAAGGAGAAAAACCCCAAGATCTTAAAGACGCCTCCATCGTCAATAATTATAAGAACAAGGGAGACAGTCAGACTGTGGCAACTACCACGGGATCTCGCTGCTGTCCGTAGCTGGCAATATTATCGTCAGAGTCCTACTAAACAGACTTCTTCCTGAGGTGGAAGACTCCTCCGAGAATCTCCTTGTGTCTTTAGACCATCACGTGGCGCCACTGACATGATCTTTGCTGTCCGCCAGATACAGGAAAAGTGCAGAGAACACCATTGAGACTTGCACAGTCGCCTTCAGGTGTAATGTTACCCACTACCAAGCCTTTCTTGCTCATGTGGCAACATCGCACTCTCGTGTGGCTAGGAATGAGTGATAGGGTTGTTTCCTATTACTTGTTTTTGCCAGTACAGTATTTGTATATTAATAACAAAAAGAACAATCATCAATGCGTATATACATATTTTGGATTCTGTGATATGATATATAATGTCACAAAAACGAAGCCTTTGAAGAAAGGTACAACGAAAGGAAAGGAGGAGGTGGCGGGGGTAGAGAAGTAGGAGGAGAGGAGGTAGAGGAAGGACGACAACAAATGAAAAGTCGATAAGAAGTATGAAAAAAAGAAAATAAGTAAACAGAAGGTGGCAGGTAATGCTTTTGGAAAAGATCAGTCAGATAAGGATACTTAAATACCAGCATCGATAAACATGCGCCTACAGTAGGCTATCACTTATCATGCTTCAGGAAATTAGTATAATTTGCTTAGCTATGTTCTTGCTTGGTAATAAACTCATCCCTATACACAGTTTGTGAGTATATAGGATAAACATATGGTATAGCAACATGCCATTGATATTACTGTATGATAGTTTTTTACTTTATGAAAACTAATATTGCAGGAGGTTTGTTGTAGGTTGTTTATGTTTTGCACATGTCCTATTTTCGTGATTATAGTTATTATTTGTTGTAAAGGTGTTATGATTTGCTTTAATATCAATCTTGTAACTCGTATTGTTATCTAATATCTTGTCTATTTTATTTTATTTAACCATTTCTTATATTAATCATTTCAGATTTTATAGTTAATACTTAAATATATTAAACTATTTAGATATAGTAGGATAAATTAATAATGCTTGGATACAATATTACAAAACAAACCTTTATATCACTAACAAAATTTGATTTGCTTTAAAATGATAAATATAATTACAAAAGCCAAAAATTATTTATGCTTTATTTAGTGTCAATACTAACCAGGTCATAAGTGGAAGGAGCGTCATAACATGAATCAGGTGGGTGAGCGGGGTGGGTGGCTGAACAGCCAGTTACAACTTTGTACTTTGTCCACCCACTATTATTAGCAATTACCTCTTGCAGTCAGTTTGGGAGAGAGGCTACAGTAGTGTACAGAATTTGTTGCCGATTTCTGCGAAAACACTGCCACTCATCCTTCATGTGTTGGGGCAGTTGCTGTGGTGTCCGGTCATCTTCCGTCTCCCACGACCTAACGATGGTTCCCCGGACGCTCTCGATGGGGGCTTAGATCACACCATTTGCTCGGCCACTCCATTAGTTTTATGTCTGGCTGTTCATCAAACCATCGACTGATGATTCTGGCTGTGTGGATGTGAAAATTATCCTGTAATATTAAAATAAAATATAATTAGGAAAATAATAACCTGGGCATTGATTTAATACATCAGTTATATTCTTACTTTTGTTTTGTTTGCCAGTTATGATAATTATAATAGTCATAATAAGAAATTTATAAATACAATTGCATATTATATCTACTATGGACAATTAATTAAGAGGTATAGGATATCGTTATTCATATCTGCATGAATATTATGCGCTCGGGATATGGGAGAGCCTAGGCTAGGACGGAGGAATCATCACTTCTTCCAAAATATCCAAATATTTTTCAGAGTTAAATCTCCCTTCAGTCTCAGCTAGTATACCCATGCCATATGCGTTTATCCATCCCCAAACGTTGTCTGTCACATGTCCGCTTCTTGCCGCTTCGCTGATGTTCTGACGTTCATACCTCGTGTTGTTGGGCCGCCAGCAGTGGAGAGGACCATAAGTGGTGGATGCAAATGTCTTCTCATCTGAGAAGATCACCTTATCCCAAAAGTCTACGCCTTAACCCTCGTATCGCTGTGCAAATTGGAGTCTGGCAGTACGATGGCGATCTAACTTTGCCTTAATTGCCGGAGTCCTATGGAGTACCCGGCCTCGTGTAACCGCCTTCTCACAGTTCTTGTAGAAACGTCAAATTGAAGCCGTTCCCTAATGGTGACTGCATTGTCAGTGGAGACTGTGTTGCTGCACCTATGATTCTTTGATCTTCTGCTGCTGTAGTCTTTCTCGGTCCACCAGACTTAGGTTGGTTTAGGAGGTTTCCACTTTCCTACCATCTCCTCCTTACTGTTGGTTTCGATATTCCCAGCTCTCTTGCTATGCCTGCAATCGTATGGCCAGCCTCTCTCAATGCGACAGTTTTCCCCCGTCACACCAGTTGTTCCTGCTGATGATTTACCTTCGAAGTTGATGAGCTGAGTGTGGTGCGAGAATGTGAGTAAGGTAGTGAGATGGGATTATGTCAGCTCATTTGAAGTGTCGAACAACCTCTCCCCTACTTCTCTACCCCCGCCACCGCCTCCTTTCCTTTCGTTGTACCTTTCTTCAAAGGCTTCGTTTTTGTGACATTATATATCATATCACAGAATCCAAAATATGTATTATATGCATTGATGATTGTTCTATTTGTTATTAATATACAAATACTGTACTGGCAAAATCAAGTAATAGAAAACAAACCTATCACTCAGTTCCTTAGCCACACGAGAGTGCGACTTTGCCACATATGAAAGAAAGACTTGGTAGGGGTAACATTCCTAAAAGGCGACTGTACATGGCCTTCATAAACCTTACTAAGGCCTTCGACTATACATACAAAGACAGACATACAGAAAGACATATTCTGGTGTTTTTTGGGCTGATTCAAGTGGCTCTATCGAACATCTTCCAAAGCCTTTCTAAATCTCAAAGCACCCACCCACCCTCCCTCCCTTCCAACTACCCTCCCTCACTCTCCCTTCCCTCCACTTACCCTCTTTCCCTTCCCTCAACCTACCTTCCTTCCCTCTACCTGCCCTCCCTCGCTCCTCCTTCCCTCCACCTACCATCCCTCCTTCCCTCCCTTACACTTTCCCTCCACTACCCTCTCTTCACCTTCGCTCCTTTTTTCCCTCCACCTACCCTCCCTCTCACCTTTCCCTCTACCCTCTCTCTCTCACCTTTCCCTCCACCTACCCTCCCTCGCTCACCTTTCCCTCCACCTACCCTCCCTCTCTCACCTTTCCATCCACCTACCCTCCCTCTCTACCTTTCCCTCCACCTACCCTCCCTCTCTCACCTTTCCCTCCACCTACCCTCCCTCTCTCACCTTTCCCTCCACCTACCCTCCCTCTCTCACCTTTCCCTCCACCTACCCTCCTCTCTCACCTTTCCCTCACCTACCCTCCCTCTCTCACCTTTCCCTCCACCTACCCTCCCTCGCTCACCTTTCCCTCCACCTACCCTCCCTCTCTCACCTTTCCCTCCACCTACCCTCCCTCTCTCACCTTTCCCTCCACCTACCCTCCCTCGCTCACTCCCTCCACCTACCCTCCCTCTCTCACCTTTCCTCCACCTACCCTCCCTCTCACCTTTCCCTCCACCTACCCTCCCTCGCTCACCTTTCCCTCCACCTACCCTCCCTCGCTCACCTTTCCCTCCACCTACCCTCCCTCTCTCACCTTTCCCTCCACCTACCCTCCCTCTCTCACCTTTCCATCCACCTACCCTCCCTCCCTCCCTCCCTTTCTGCACTTTACACCTTCCTTATTCACTCTTTCCATCTTCCCTCACTTCACCTCAACCCCCTCCCTCCCTCCTCCTTCATCTTCTTTCACATCTCTTCCTCCTCCCTTACCCACCTTCCCTCCACCCTCTTCTTCCCTCCCCACTTCCTTCCCTCCATCACCAGCCTACCACCCACCCTCCTCCACCCTCCCACACACCCACCTTCCACCCACAACCCATCCTCCCTCCACCATTCACCTTCCTTCTCCCACCAGCCTACCCTCCCACCTCTTCCTCTACCTTCCCTCCCATCCACCAATCCTACCTCCCTCCCCTCCCTCCCTCATATCCACCTTCCCTCCACCTGGCTCTGAACCGCGAGAAGTGGGAATCTGGAATGTACAGTCCAGCTGGAATCGACAATTGTAACCATCCGAAATTCCAATTGAGATTCCTGGCCGGCGAGGAGGTGAGAAACTTGAAGGATTTTACGAATACTACTGTTTGTGGTTTTCATGTTGGTGTGTGTTTGTGTATGTGTTTGTCTGTTTGTGTGGGTTTTTGTATGCTTGTGTTTTTACAATTGGAAGAAGAAAATTCTGAGTGTATATTTTATATCATTGTTATCAAGTCGGTGTTTGTTTGTTTGATATTTTAGGTTTTTAGTGTTTTTTGTTTGTTGTGCTTTTGTGCGTTTGTGTTTTGTTTTTTTTAGTTTTGTTATATTTGTATGTCTTGTGTTATGTATGTTTGTGTATTTTTGTATATTTCTAAGTTTGTGTCTGTATGTTTGTGTATGTGGTGACGCCAGTTTGTGAGTGTCATATGACGATTTTTTCTTTGGTTATGGTGACGGGGTTATGGTGACTGGTTTGTCTGTCTGTGTCTCAGTTATGGACCCGTGGTTATGGTGACGGGGTTGTGTGTCTGTTGTGGACCCGTGGTTATGGTGACGGGGTTGTGTGTTATGGACCCGTGGTTATGGTGACGGGGTTGTGTGTTATGGGCCCGTGGTTATGGTGACGGGGTTGTGTGTGTTATGGACCCGAGGGTGACGGGGTTGTGTGTTATGGACCCGTGGTTATGGCGACGGGTTGTGTGTTATGGACCCGTGGTTATGGTGACGGGTTGTGTGTTATGGACCCGTGGTTATGGTGACGGGGTTGTGTGTTATGGACCCGTGGTTATGGTGACGGGGTTGTGTGTTATGGACCCGTGGTTATGGTGACGGGTTGTGTGTTATGGGCCCGTGGTTATGGTGACGGGGTTGTGTGTTGGACCCGTGGTTATGGTGACGGGGTTGGCGGACCCGTGGTTATGGTGACGGGGTTGTGTGTTATGGACCCGTGGTTATGGTGACGGGGTTGTGTGTTATGGACCCGTGGTTATGGTGACGGGGTTGTGTGTTGGACCCGTGGTTATGGTGACGGGGTTGTGTGTTATGGACCCGTGGTTATGGTGACGGGGTTGTGTGTTATGGACCCGTGGTTATGGTGACGGGGTTGTGTGTTATGGACCCGTGGTTATGGTGACGGGTTGTGTGTTATGGACCCGTGTTATGGTGACGGGTTGTGTTATGGACCCGTGGTTATGGTGACGGGGTTGTGTGTTATGGGCCCGTGGTTATGGTGACGGGGTTGTGTGTTATGGACCCGTGGTTATGGTGACGGGGTTGTGTGTTATGGACCCGTGGTTATGGTGACGGGTTGTGTGTTATGGACCCGTGGTTATGGTGACGGGGTTGTGTGTTATGGACCCGTGGTTATGGTGACGGGGTTGTGTGTTCGGGCCCGTGGTTATGGTGACGGGGTTATGGACCCGTGGTTATGGTGACGGGGTTGTGTGTTATGGGCCCGTGGTTATGGTGACGGGGTTGTGTTATGGACCCGTGGTATGGTGACGGGGTTGTGTGTTATGGACCCGTGGTTATGGTGACGGGGTTGTGTGTTATGGACCCGTGGTTATGGTGACGGGGTTGTGTGTTATGGACCCGTGGTTATGGTGACGGGGTTGTGTGTTATGGACCCGTGGTTATGGTGACGGGGTTGGTTATGGACCCGTGGTTATGGTGACGGGGTTGTGTGTTATGGACCCGTGGTTATGGTGACGGGTTGTGTGTTACGGACCCGTGGTTATGGTGACGGGGTTGTGTGTTATGGACCCGTGGTTATGGTGACGGGGTTGTGTGTTATGGACCCGTGGTTATGGTGACGGGGTTGTGTGTTGTGGACCCGTGGTTATGGTGACGGGGTTGTGTGTTATGGACCCGTGGTTATGGTGACGGGTTGTGTGTTATGGGCCCGTGGTTATGGTGACGGGTTGTGTGTTATGGACCCGTGGTTATGGTGACGGGGTTGTGTGTTATGGGCCCGTGGTTATGGTGACGGGGTTGTGTGTTATGGACCCGTGGTTATGGTGACGGGGTTGTGTGTTATGGACCCGTGACGGGGTGTGTTATGGACCCGTGGTTATGGTGACGGGTGTGTTATGGACCCGGTTATGGTGACGGGGTTGTGTGTTATGGACCCGTGGTTATGGTGACGGGGTTGTGTTTATGGACCCGTGGTTATGGTGACGGGTGTGTTATGGACCCGTGGTTATGGTGACGGGTTGTGTGTTATGGACCCGTGGTGGTGACGGGGTTGTGTGATGGGCCCGTGGTTATGGTGACGGGGTTGTGTGTTGGACCCGTGGTTATGGTGACGGGTGTGGTTATGGTGACGGGGTTAGTAGGACCCGTGGTTATGGTGACGGGTTGTGTGTTTGGACCCGTGGTTATGGTGACGTTGTGTGTTATGGACCCGTGGTTATGGTGACGGGTTGTGTGTTATGGACCCGTGGTTATGGTGACGGGTTGTGTGTTATGGACCCGTGGTTATGGTGACGGGTTGTGTGTTATGGACCCGTGGTTATGGTGACGGGTGTGGTGGACCCGTGGTTATGGTGACGGGTTGTGTAGGACCCGTGGTTATGGTGACGGGGTTGTGTTGCGGGCCCGTGGTTATGGTGACGGGTTGTGTGTTATGGACCCGTGGTTATGGTGACGGGGTTGTGTGTTATGGACCCGTGGTTATGGTGACGGGTTGTGTTATGGACCCGTGGTTATGGTGACGGGGTTGTTGGGACCCGTGGTTATGGTGACGGGGTTGTGTGTTATGGACCCGTGGTTATGGTGACGGGTTGTGTGTTATGGACCCGTGGTTATGGTGACGGGGTTATGTGTTATGACCCGTGGTTAGTGACGGGTGTGTTATGGACCCGTGGTTATGGTGACGGGGTTTGTGGGAACCCGTGGTTATGGTGACGGGTTGGACCCTGGGTGACGGGGTTGTGTGTTATGGACCCGTGGTTATGGTGACGGGGTTGTGTGTTGTGGACCCGTGGTTATGGTGACGGGGTTGGGACCCGTGGTTGGTGACGGGGTTATGGCCCGTGTTAGTGACGGGGTTGTCTGTGTGTCTGTTATGGACTTTGCTCTCTGCTGGTCTGGTCGCTAGTAACTGTTGTTTATGCCTGTGTGTTTGTGTGTCTGTAAGGTTGCGAGGATTTTGAGTTTGTACTATGTTGGTCCTCTCTCTCTCTCTCTCTTTCTCTCTCTCTCTCTTCCCTCTCATCATTATTTTATTAGTTTACAAAAATGGCGTCAGAATTACACTGAGACTCGACCATTACCAATTACGAAATGTTTATTCCCAATTAGATGCAGTTCAAATAAATAAAAATAAGATTGAATGTGTGAATCCCTAAGAATCCCCCAAGAATTCGCGTGAATCCTTAAGAATCCCTCTGGAATCCGAGCCCAGGTGTGTATTCGGAGGCGGGAGGGGGCAGAGGAGGGGGGGGGGGAGGCGGGTCGCAGATGGCAGATCCGTGAACGTCTCCTAAGTTGGTGAGAGAAGTCTTGAGGTCCTGCCACTGACTTCCTCCTCCTCCTTTTTTTCTTCTCCTCCCCTTCTTCGTCGTCGTCTTTTTCTTCCTCCTCCTTCTCCTCCTACTTGTCCCCCGCATATCACCGCCCATTTCCCTCCACCATGACTGATGTCTTCCGTCCCTGGTTTTCTCCTGCTGCTGCCACTGAGATGTGTCTAGCGGAAAGACACTACTTTCTCCATACTTATATCTAGCAGAAAGATGCTGCTACAGCTATATTTAGCGAGGATAATATATTACTGTTTGGGTCGCTACGTGCACTGGACGTATATTATCAATATTACATCTAGCGAAATCAATATTATTTGACTTGCTAGTAGAATGGGTATACATTATATTACTACTGTTACATTTAGTGGACAAAATATATAATACGCGTTTTTGCTTCATACAGGTGGAATATTCTTTTACTGCGACATTTACCAAAGAGAAAATATTGCTCTTTGACGTTACGTAAAACTGAAATATGCATGTATGCTACATTTAGCGAAGAAAATATTACCCTCTTTTATTTTTTTTGTTACAATACAGTTAAGATAAGCTACCATGGATACATTTTATATTTAGCTACAATATATAGTCACTCCTTGGCTGGCTACATTCAGTAAAGACATGTTACTGTGGTTTTATCTAGCGGGAAAAATATTATTCTATGGTTGGCTCCGTTTAGCGAAAAAATCTGTTCTTTGCCTGGTTACATTTAGTAGGAATATGCTATTATTTAGATGACAACATCCAGCGTAAAAAAAAGATATTTTCTCTTTTCGCTGCTTGAAGAGTTTTCCTCGGATATATAGAGATGTTGCGGTATTACATCATTCAGCATAATTTAGCTAGATCTGGTTAGCTATATATAACAGTAAAGTATTACTCTGTTGGCATATTAAGTATTTTTGTTTTCCTTTTAGCTGATCTCATTCAGCTTAAAAGTATTACTTTGTGTAGAGGTGATAATTTGAAATGGTTATATTTAGCAAGAGATCGCTTCTCCATTGGTTATAAAAAGCAAAACCTGCTATTTCTGGAAGGTTATATTTAGCAGAGGTTGCTGATATGATGCTACGTCCAGCATAAAGGCGTTACAATCACTCTACATCCAGCATAAAGGCCTTACTTTCATTCTACATCCAGCATAAAGGCCTTATTTCGCTACAGTGAACACAAACTTCTTACTTTTACTCTACATCTAACATAAAGGCCTTACTTTCCTTCTACATATAGCATAAAGGCCTTATTTCACCTCTACATCTAGCATAAATGCCTTACTTTCACCTCTACATCCAGCATAAAGGCCATACTTTCGCCACTACATCTAGCATAAAGGCCTTCCTTGCCTACATCTAGCATAAAGGCTTACTTTCGCCACATCTAGCATAAAGGCCTTACTTTCTCGCTGCATCAAGCAAAAAACTTGCTTTCGCTCTGCATCTAGCATAAAGGTCTTACTTTCACTCTACATCCAGCATAAACGCCTTACTTGCACTCTCCATCTAGCATAAAGGCCTTACTTTCTCCACATCTAGCATAAAGGCCTTATTTTACGATACATCATGCATAAAGGCCTTACTTTCACTCTTCATCTAACATAAAGGCCTTACTTGCACTCTTCATCTAGCATAAAGACCTTACTTTCACTTCACATCTAGCATAAAGGCCTTACTTTCACTCTACATCTAGCATAAAGACCTTACTTTCACACTACATCTAGCATAAAGGCCTTACTTTTCTCACATCTAGCATAAAGGCCTTACTTTTACGATACATCATGCATAAAGGCCTTACTCTTTCTTCATCTAGCATAAAGGCCTTACTTGCACTCTTCATCCAGCATAAAGACCTTACTTTCACTCTACATCTAGCATAAAGGCCTTTACTTTCACTTTCACATCTAGCATAAAGACCTTTACTATTTCACATCTAGCATAAAGGCCTTACTTTCTCGCTACATCTAGCATAAAGGCCTTACTTTCTCGCTGCATCAAGCAAAAACTTCTTACTTTCACTCTACATCCAGCATAAAGGCCTTACTTTCTCGCTACATCTAGCATAAAGACCTTACTTTCACTCTTCATCTAGCATAAAGGCCTTACTTTCTCGCTACATCTAGAATAAATGCCTTACTTTCTCGCTACATCTATCATAAAGGCCTTACTTTCACGCTACATCCAGCATAAAGGCCTTACTTTCTCGCTACATCTAGCATAAAGACCTTACTTTCACTCTTCATCTAGCATAAAGGCCTTACTTTCACTCTTCATCTAGCATAAAGACCTTACTTTCTCGCTACATCTATCATAAAGGCCTTACTTTCTCGCTACAGTGAGCACAAACTTCTTACTTTTACTCTACATCTATCATAAAGGCCTTACTTTCTCTCTACATATAGCATAAAGGCCTTTATTTCTCTCTACATCTAGCATAAAGGCCTTACTTGCACTCTACATCTAGCATAAAGGCCTTACTTTCTCGCTACATCTTGCATAAAGTCCTTACTTTCTCGCTACATCTAGCATAAAGACCTTACTTTCACTCTTCATCTAGCATAAAGACCTTACTTTCTCGCTACATCTATCATAAAGGCCTTACTTTCACGCTACATCCAGCATAAAGGCCTTTTCTGCCTACATCTAGCATAAAGACCTTTACTTTCACTCTTCATCTAGCATAAAGGCCTTCCTTTCACTCTTCTTCATCTAGCATAAAGACCTTACTTTCTCGCTACATCTATCATAAAGGCCTTCACTTTCTCGCTACAGTGAGCACAAACTTCTTACTTTTACTCTACATCTATCATAAAGACCTTACTTTCTCTACATATAGCATAAAGGCCTTACTTCTCTCTACATCTAGCATAAAGGCCTTACTTGCACTCTTCATCTAACATAAAGGCCTTACTTGCACTCTTCATCTAGCATAAAGATCTTACTTTCACTTCACATCTAGCATAAAGGCCTTTGCTACCTCTTCATCTAGCATAAAGACCTTACTTTCTCGCTACATCCATCATAAAGGCCTTACTTTCACGCTACATCCAGCATAAAGGCCTTACTTTCTCGCCACATCTAGCATAAAGACCTTTACTTTCACTCTTCATCTAGCATAAAGGCCATACTTTCACTCTTCATCTAGCATAAAGGCCTTACTTTCACGCTACATCCAGCATAAAGGCCTTACTTTCACTCTTCATCTAGCATAAAGGCCTTACTTTCACGCTACATCCAGCATAAAGGCCTTACTTTCTCGCTACATCTAGCATAAAGACCTTACCACTCTTCATCTAGCATAAAGGCCTTACTTTCACTCTTTCATCTAGCATAAAGGCCTTACTTTCTTCGCTACATCTCGCATAAAGACCTTACTTTCACCTTCATCTAGCATAAAGTCCATATCACCTCTTCATCTAGCATAAAGGCCTTTACTTTCACTCTTCATCTAGCATAAAGACCTTACTTTCTCGCTACATCTATCATAAAGGCCTTACTTTCTGCTACTCATAAAGGCCTACTTTCACGCTACATCCAGCATAAAGGCCTTACTTTCGCTACATCTAGCAATAAAGACCTTACTTTCAACTCTTCATCTAGCATAAAGGCCTTCCTTTCACTCTTCATCTAGCATAAAGACCTTACTTTCGCCACATCTATCATAAAGGGCCTACTTTCGCCAGTGAGCACAAACTTCTTACTTTACTCTACATCTATCATAAAGACCTTACTTTTCTCTACATATAGCATAAAGGCCTTTACTTTCTCTTACATCTAGCATAAAGGCCTTACTTGCACTCTTCATCTAACATAAAGGCCTTACTTGCACTCTTCATCTAGCATAAAGACTACCACCTACATCTAGCATAAAGGCCTTACTTTCACTCTTCATCTAGCATAAAGACCTTACTTTCTCGCTACATCCATCATAAAGGCCTTACTTTCACGCTACATCCAGCATAAAGGCCTTTACTTTCTCTGCCTACATCCATCATAAAGACCTTACTTTCACTCTTCATCTAGCATAAAGGCCATACTTTCACTTTCATCTAGCATAAAGGCCTTACTTTCACGCTACATCCAGCATAAAGGCCTTACTTTCACTCTTCATCTAGCATAAAGGCCTTACTTTCACGCTACATCCAGCATAAAGGCCTTACTTTTCCACACTAAAGCATAAAGACCTTATTTTCACTCTTCATCTAGCATAAGGCCTTACTTTCACTCTTCATCTAGCATAAAGGCCTTCCTTTTACACGCTACATCAGCTAAAGGCCTTACTTTCTCGCCACATCTACCATAAAGACCCTTTCACTCTTCATCTAGCATAAAGGCCATACTTTCACTCTTCATCTAGCATAAAGGCCTTTACTTTCACCTCTTCATCTAGCATAAAGACCTCATTTCTTCGCTACATCTATCATAAAGGCCTTACTTTTTCTCGCTACATCTATCATAGGCCTTACTTTCACGCCATCCAGCATAAATGCCTTACTTTCTCGCTATATCTATCATATAGGCCTTACTTTCTCGCTACATCTAGCATAAAGGCCTTACTTTCTCGCTACATCCAGCATAAAGGCCTTACTTTCACGCTTCATCTAGCATAAAGGCCTTAATTTCTCGCTACATCTTGCATAAAGTGGATACTTTCTCGCTACATCTAGCATAGTGACTACTGCCACACCTAGCATAAAAAGATTTGTTTCATGTTCCATATTGCACAAAATAACTCATCATTAACAAATGAGATTTGTCCTGGAGACGAAAAATACTTGAGAGGGAGATAAGAAACAGCGAACTAGAAAGTCAAAATAAAATGGAATAGAAAGAGAAGACAGAAAGAGAGAAAGAATATATAAGAGAATTTGATAGCAGCAGAGACAGAAAGAGACAAACAGAAGAGGAAGAATGAGATGGAGAATCGGACAGAAAAATTAAAACAAGAGATAAACAAAGAGAGAGGGGAGAATGGGACATAGATTAAGATAATGGTAAAAGAAAGATAGAAAAGAAAACATAATAAGAGAGAGACAGAGAGTGGAGGTTAAACCGTATTTACTAACCGTGGCTTCCCGCCTTTGATAAGTGAGGAAGAGAAGAGGAGGGTTTAGGAGCTTATAGTAGACTCGGTAGAGAATATAAGACGATGGAAGTGAAGCGTTCTCCTACGGTGAGCTATACGACTCATTACAGTAATAACAAGTATCTCGCAACACGTATACAGTCTCTTCTAGGCCAAGTGTCTCTTTAATGCTCCTTAAGGGTCTCTCAATTGTATAACTATGTGTGTGTGATGTTAAAGTCCGGTTAGGTTAGGTATATTTTGAAAGGGGAAGGAGGGGTATTATTGTGAGGGAGGGTGGGGTATTGTGAGAGAAGGAGGGTATTATTGTAGGGAGGGTGGGGTATTATAGAGGGAAGGAGGGGCATTATTGTGAGGAAGGAGGGGTATTATTGTAAGGGAGGGTATTATTGTAGGAGAGAAAGAAAGAGAGAGAGAGGAGAGAGAGAGAGAGAGAGAGAGAGAGAGGGAGGTATTATTGTGAGAGAGAGGGAGGAGAGGGATTTTGGTATTAGCTGCCCATCTACCCTAAGGGCAGGCAGAGGCTTCAAGGGCTTCCGAACGAGGATTCCATTTCTGTCATACCTCCCTCCTCCCTCCCCCTTTGCTATCAACATCGTGATTGGTTGACAAGAAGCTATCAACATCGTGATTGGCTGAGAAGAAGCTATCAACATCGTGATTATTGGACAAAAAAAGCTATCAACATCGTGATTGGTTGACAAGAAGAAGCTATCAACATTGATTGGCTGACAAAAAGCTATCAACATCGTGATTGGCTGAGAAGAAGCTATCAACATGGTGATTGGCTGACAAAAAGCTATCAACATCATGATTGGCTGAGAAGAAGCTATCAACATCGTGATTGGCTGAGAAGAAGCTATCAACATCGTGATTGGCTGACAAAAAGCTATCAACATGGTGATTGGCTGACAAAAAACTATCAACATCATGAATGGCTGAGAAGAAGCTATCAACATCGTGATTAGCTGAGAAGAAGCTCTCAACATCGTGATTGGCTGAGAAGAAAAAGCTATCGACAAACAGCTCGTCACGTCTAACTACCTTGAGATAACAAGTTGACCCCGGAAGGAAGGAAGGAAAAAAATTATGGAAAGAAAGAATGAAAGAATGGAGAAAGAAATGAAGTAAAAAGAAAAGCGGGAGGAAAGATTAGCAGGAAATAGGAAAGGAAGGAAAATAAGTGAAAAGGTAGGAAGGGTGGAAAGAAATAAGGCAAGAAATAAAAAATAAAAAATAATTTATTAAAATAAAAGAATTAATTTGATTGGTTAACACGACAGTGAGATGAAATCTGATTGGACAACATACAAGCAAGAAGAAATTAGATTGGATGACGGGGGAGGGGGGAGGACACAAAATAAAAACAAGGAATCTGATTGGGTGTTGAGACGGCGGTGTGGCGTGTGTGTGTTGAAGTATGCAGATGAGGTCATTCATAGTTGTGTGGAGGAGGGGTGAGGGGGAGTTGGTGGGGAGAGGGGAGAGGGGGGGCGTGGGGAGTGCGGGGAGAGGGGGGAGGGGGCGGATATGTGTTCCCTTAGGGTTTCCTCCGCCATGAATTCCTGAGTAAGTTTTTGCATCTTTCTCTCAACTCAGACGAGGGAAGGAGGGAGAAAGCTGTCCTCTTAAGGTCCTTGGAGAAAGCTACAGGGAAAGTTGCTTGTGGAATATTCACTAGATTGCTACTTTAGCGTGTATTGTTAGATAAAGCTATAGGGAAAGTTTCAATGGATAGCTTCACCGGAGGGAAACGTGTCTTCTTGGGGTCCTTGGAGAAAGCTACAGGGAAAGTTGCTAATGGTAGAATCGTTTGCAGTGAAAAGCTATAGGGAAAGTTTGAATACATAGCTTTAACGGAAGGAAAAGCTGTGTTCTTTAAAGGCCTTGGAGAAAGCTACGGTGAAAGTTTCTAGTTGACGATATCGCTGGATAGCATTGGATGTTGTTGGAGAAAGCTATTGTGAAAGTTTTAAAAGATAGCTTCAGCAAAGGGTAAACGTTCCTCTCAGGGCTCTTAGAGAAAGCTAAAATGAAAGTTGCAAGTGGCAGATCGACTTGATAGCTTCAGCGGAGGGTAAAATCAGTAGTTAGGTCAAGTGTAAGGTAAACGCAGTAATTACAGTGGTCGTTAATTCAAGATCCTTGTAGTAAACTGATTGGAAAATTGTGTTATTCGTTTGAGTAAATAGATATAATTACGACTAGCCGATCACTGTCAGATGGTTAACCAAAATGGTGCCTAATATACGCTGTGACTCAACCTCAACTAAATAATTAACCAAAAATAACGTCGGGATTGATCGGAGACTCGAACCGTTCCCTCATCTCTCACCAGGAGAATCAAAAGTAAAACTGAAGAATCCTTGAGAACCTGCAGCACCAACGAGAACCATTAGTGTGGCAGTAAGGTTATTAGTCCAACTTTATTATCAGCCAGATTAATTATGCCACGTGTAATCTCATTTGCATATTCGTTCACCTCGTGTTCTCAGACTACTCGATATGATGTGTGGAGACCCAGTTTTTGCGTCGGAGATAGAAGGGGGGGGATTGGTGGAGGGTAGGAGAGGATGGAGCTAGAAGTGAGAATGGAGGAAGCGGGAATAAGACTGGTGTAGGAGGGAGTAGAGGGATAGGATGGGACTATGAGAGGGGTAGGATGGGGATAGGAGGTTAACTGGGTAGAGAGAGAGAAGTATGAAAGAGAAGAAGAGAAAAAGAAGGGGAGGAGGAAAGGAAAAATGAAATAGAGAGGGAAGAGAGCAAGAAAGAATGAAAGAGGGAGAAAGGAATAAAAAGGAGGGAAGGAAAAGAGGGGGGAGGGATGAAAAACAGGAAGAAATGAATGAAAGAGAGAGAAGGGTAGATGGAAGAGCGGGAGGGTAGAAGAAAGGAAGGATGGAAGAGCGAGAGGAACAGGGGATTAGAGGGAGAGATGGAAGAGAGGAAGAGCAGGAGGGACAGAAGAGAGAGAAAAAAGAGAGGAAGTAACCATAATTTTTTCAGCCTGAACTGCATTAAGCAAATCACAAAAGAAAACAAACTCACGCCAGCATAAGCAAAATCAGCCAAGTCAGGAAAGGCGGATGTTAGGCTGACATAACGCAGTCAAATATGAACTGGTAAACTGAGAACTTGCCCTCATTCACGTGGATTCTGCCTAATGGCTTTGTCGGCCCCGCCCAATAAGAGAGTTGGGTTAGAATACTGGTCTCTCTCTCTCTCTCTCTCTCTCTCTCTCTCTCTCTCTCGGAGGATCGTGCCAACTAGGAACCCCTGATATGACCTCCTTAATGCTGGTCGTTGTAAGGCTTGGCTCCCTGTGGCGGCGGTCGTGATCAGGAGGTGCTGGTGTGGACAATCTCGCTCTATATTTCTCTTACGAACCCAGTCATTATGTGTGCTTGTCAAGGTACACATGGGTGATTTTCTCCCAACTTGTGGCGATTTTCATGTCTTTATTCATTCGTTTGTCTGTGTACCTATTTCATCACCTTTTCTCATTGGTGGAAAGGAGACGGGTTCCTTACCTATGGGGTTGATATTTGAAGGTCGTCTGGATTCCATTACTGCGGGCTGCAGTAATACGAGTCGTGGATCTATTTGGGATCCCATCATAACATATTTATCCACCTCTCTACATCTATCTATCTATCTATCTATCTATCTATCTATCTATCTATCTATCTATCTATCTATCTATCTATCTATCTATCTGTCTGTCTGTCTGTCTATCTATCTATCTATCTATCTATATATCATCTATCTATCTATCTATCTATCTATCTATCTATCTATCTATCTATCTATCTATCTATCTATCTATCTATCTATCTGTCTGTCTGTCTGTCTGTCTGTCTGTCTGTCTGTCTGTCTGTCTGTCTGTCTTTTTATCAATCCACCATTCCATCCATAATTTTTCTATCCTATCAATCACTCTCCACTAACTGTATCTATCCCAACCCCACCGTGTCCACAACCCATGTCGCCTCACAATTATTCCAAGTTGACATGGACGGACCCGACATACAAGATATGGGGGAGTCGATAACCATATCACTAAACACATAACTTATTCAATGTTCTCACTGGACCTGGTGGCGGCGGCGGCGGCAATGGCGGCGGCGACAACGGCGGCGGCGGCGGGGGGTGGCGGCGGCGGGGAGTGGCGGCGGGGTGGCGATGATGGTTCCAGGAAGCTCACACAGAAACTGGAGAGGTACAGCAACATTGATTTTGTGTCTGTGGTCTGTGGTGGTGGTGGTGGTACAGTGTGGGAGAATTATCTGTTTCCCATAAGTGGAGGATAGTGTGGGGGAGGAGGAGATGAACTGAGCTTAGAGCGGCGTTACTGGCTGTTGTGAATGGTAAGAAGGTCTTAGGAGAACGTGGAGGAGGAGGAGGAGAATGTTAGCTGTAGAAAGAGGGTGTTAGGAGGTCTTGGAGGAGGAGGGTCTTTGGAAAATGTGGAGGAGGAGAATATTAGGTGAAGGGAGAGGTCTTGTGAGGGGGGGGGAGGAGGAGTAAAATGTAGTAGGGTGCAATGGATGGGTCACTGAGGATGTGAGGAAGATGAAACACACGCACACATATACATAAGACACCCCACTTGACCCTACCTGACCTCCACGCCAGATCCTCTCTCTCTCTCTCTCTCTCTCTCTCCCTCTCCGTTGTGTACAATTATGACCCCTAAACCTGATGCAAGCTGATTCTGTGAGCAGTGGTTGTAATTACAGAGGTCATCAATGCGATTTGGTATGATTGGTCTAAATTGGATGGCGTGGGGGAAGGATTAGCTCACCCCAAGCCTTCCCAGCCGTAACCTGATGCTCTCTACTGACAAAATAGAATATCGTTTATTTTACAACACTTTCCTTTACCTGTATGTGAGAGCTGGTGTGTGTGTGTGTGTGTGGAGCTGGCGACTTGTGTGGTAGGATTTTGACTCCCGGCTTGAACCCATCGTACATGTTGTGGGAGTTTTTGTTTTTAAGTCTATCATGGTTGCTTGAGATTATCGTGCTTCATTAAAACTATCGTGCTTGCTTAATCATATAGTTGTTGTTGTTGTTGTAAGTGATTAATTGATAACCTCCAAAGTTAAAGTGATTAAATTAGATATTGAAACTAGTGAAACCGTGAGTGGGTTCTGTAATGCAGATACAGAACAATAATACTCTGTCGCCTTCACTTCCCTAAATGTAAAGTTAGGTGCCCATCCTTAGCTGGGTGGACTGGGACCGGAACCCGACTCGGTACTTAATAAACCTGGCAATTAACGCACTTGGAATAAGGAAACATAACCTGGTGAACGAAGTCATTATACATAATAGATTAACAAAGGCTCGTATGCTAGAATCCCTCCATAACTTGCATTGGAAATTGGTTCACTTTAAGCTACTATAGAAAGGTGGATTCTTTAAGGTTCGTAAGAAAAATTTACCCTGGTGTCTGTCATGTTGAAAAATTAGAGGTATAATAACTTCGACATTCAGTGTTTGGACGGGATTTGTGAATTATTATCAGTAGTAGTAGTAGTAAAAGTTCGTGTTCATATTCCTTTTACAAACTTAAGAACATACCGAAAATAAAAGGTTAATTATAACACTTACACTTTCATATAATTCTGGGTGTACACTGAACTCCTGACTGTGTAGCTGAGCATCTCTTGTGCACTTGATTAGATAATAATTTATACGTAAGCAAGATGATCAAGTCCCCCCGGTCCTCTGCCCTGCGCCTTACCTAAGTCCTGATTGTCGTCACTGAATATTAAGCAGAGTTAATACTCCATAAACGAACTCATCTGAGATCTTGTTGTCATACATCTACCTACCAAGTTAACGGGCTTACATCTACCGGAGGGACGCACACATGGACAGACGGCTTAGGACACCCCGCTTACATATACATACACCCACCCACCGCCCTTACATAACAGCATTCACACACACATACACCCACCCCCTTTGTCCCTGCCTCTTTTCCTCCCTTTCCTCCCTTCCACTTTTCCTTCCCCCTACCTTCCTCCCTACCTTCATCCCTCTCTCTCCCTTTCTCCCACCTCCTTTCCTTCCTCCTTCTCTCCCTTCTTTCTTCTCTCCCCTCCCCCCCCCTCACCCCTGCAGTGTATCGACTCGCCAGCATAACAACACACGTTCCTCCACCAAGAAATGTGTGAGAGAAGATTTTTTACCCGGAAATTCTGTCAAGGGAGAAACACAGTTCTGAACACTGAATAAATTACGCCTGTTGCCAGACTCTACCCCCCTGGAGACCGAATCCTCAGAGAATCCTACGTCAAATTTACTCGTAACTGGAGATGGAAGGACCCAGGTAAGAGGTTCACGTTCATAATGGCATCTAATTTATACCGAGACTTAGATTATGTAAGTGATAGGGTTAGGATAGGTTATCTGAGGTTAGATAAGTTTAGCTGAGGTTAGGTTAGGATAGGATTAGATTATGAGTGCGTTAGGTTAAAGTAGGTTACCATCAACTAACTGAATTACGCGAGAAAAGGTAGACTGAACAAGGTTATGTTAGGTTAGGGACCAGGTAGGTCGGACATGGTTTCGAGTACTGAATAAACTCTGAGGACTTAATGACTTCCTTTAAAAAACGAGAAAAAAAGGATTGTAAAATTCTTTTAGACTTTCTGCCCAGGGCGTCAAGCGAACCCTCATTCTCCCGCCACCTGTTGAAACCCACACCTTAACGCCGCTAATTAGTGAGGGATGTATCGGGAGATGTGGTGCCTCCACCAGGTGTGGCATTATCACCTAGGAACGGGAAGGTGTCTGAAATAACCTTGTGTATTTTATATATTATACCTTCTGGAATATAAGGTTATGTCTTATTAATGTCTTTATAAAATGTGATATTTAAGATTAAGGTTTCTAATTTATTATATATGTGTGTATATATATATATATATATATATATATATATATATATATATATATATATATATATATATATATATATATATATATATATATATATATATATATATATATATACACACTGCTTTCCAGATGAAAATAGCAACATTGCCCCCACTGGTTATTGTGCGAGGTGATAAACCTTTAATATGAAATTTGTAATACATCATGTACGTATATATGTGATATCCATTGCATAATAAGGTTCCCAAATTAGTTATTGTTGTATACGATACAGTACTGTACATGTTAAAGGGTTTCCTAAGAGTATAGTTAGTCCGCGCTCAAGGCACCCTATCTCTCACCCACCTGTAAATGGGTACTTAACATGACAGTTAAGGAAGTGAAGGAGGTTAAGTGCAGTGCCTGCCTCTCTTCCTTGTGTACCGAAAGTTCAATATATATTGTGCTGTTTCTCAGGGTAATCTCTCTCTCTCTCTCTCTCTCTCTCTCTCTCTCTCTCTCCCCACCCGTAGCGAGACATGACGTACGTTTGCTAAACTCATAACTTTACA
This sequence comes from Homarus americanus, assembly GCF_018991925.1. Taxonomy (NCBI): domain Eukaryota; kingdom Metazoa; phylum Arthropoda; class Malacostraca; order Decapoda; family Nephropidae; genus Homarus; species Homarus americanus. The sequence goes on from NW_024757794.1 coordinate 3,509,701, forward strand.
TAATTCAGTAAACACATCAGAAGTAATTTTGGCAACAGATACGAAAAATTAATTTGTATGACACTTTTAAAAAAATTCCCATCATATTTATTTATTTTATTGCTGTTATAACGTCAAAATGTAGCGTTATTATTATTTTTATTGCTTTGGTGAAATGGTCCATAATATTGGTTACTGTAAATTGTGAAATGCGCAAAAAATATACTACGTGAATAGACTGATTTTCTCTCTCTCTCTCTCACTCTCTCCAACACCCTCTTTTACACACACACACACACACACCCTACACCTACACTTCCCCCATTGCCTCCATCTTCCCTACAGTGTATGAGTCTCCTGGGATGAAGGAGACCTGTGTTATGTGCATCTCCCTCCCATTAAACCAACCGGAGCTGTGTTTAGGTAAATTGTATGGGAGAACAGGAGGCAAGGAGAAGGAAGGGGAGGAGGAAATAAGAGGGAGAGGAGGGAGAAAGGAGAGGTGAGAGCATAGGGGGTAGTGAGGAGGAAGTAGAAATGGAAGGGGAGGAGGAAATGAGAGGGAAGAGTAGGAAGTATAGGGGTTAAGGGGAGGGGAGAAGACGTATGAGAAGATGAAAGCGAAGGAGGAAAATAAAAAGGAGAGGGGGAGAGGAAAAGAAAGGCAGAGGGAGAGGAGAGTAAGAAGGATGAAGAAGGAGAAAGAAAATTATAAAAAACGGGGAATGGAGAGAGATGAGGAAAAGAGCCAGAATGAGAGAAGAGTGTGGATAGAATCTGTAAGAAGAGGAGAGAGAGAGAGAGAGAGAGTGTTGATAAAGATTAAATAACTTATGTTGATTGTAAATAAAAGTCCACTGATCCGTAGAACACACACACGAACACACACACACACACACACACGAACACACACACACACACATGAACACACACACACACACGAACACACACACACACACACACACACACACACGAACACACACACACGACACACACACACACACACAGACACACACACACACACACACACACACGAACACACACACACATACGAACACACACACACGAACACACACACACACACACGCACACAGTATTGGTCGCCAGGGAGAGACACTGAGAGATTGATGTCCCCTCCCTTACCATTAAGCCTAAGAAGGAGTGTGAAGGAGATGCAGGGAGAGGTGGGGAGAGTGTGAGAGGAAGGAAGATTAGGGAGTGTACAAATACCCCACACACAAAACTCCCTCACCCCCCTCCTCCCCCCCCACACACACTCCCCACACAACAGAGAAACAAAAGAAAGAGACAAACACAGCCGGACTGACAAACACACAAATAAACATTACACCAGCAGTTTCCAGGGTCATAACTTTGTGGGTTAACAAGGCCAGAGAAGGGTGGCTGGTAAGTGCCCTCCTTTCTTCCTTCCCTCCCTCCCTCCTCCTCCCCCCTCCATCACCCCTTCCCTTCCTTTCTTCCCTCCTCCTCCATTCCCTCCCTCCCTCCTTCCCTCCCTCCTCCTCCCTCCATTCCTCCCTTCATCTATCCCTTCCTTCCCCTCCCTCCCCCTCCCTCCCCTTCCCCCTCCTCCCCTTTCCTCTCTTCCTTCTTTCCTCACTTCCCCTTTTCTATCTTTTTCCCTTCCTTCTCCTTTTTCTTCTTCTTTCCCTTTTCCTCCCTTCCCCTTTCCTTTCCTCTTTCAACCTTCCCTCCACCCCTTCTTCACCTCCTTATCTACACACACACACACACACACACACACACACTCACACACACACTCACACACACACACACACACACACACACACACACACACACACACACTCACACACACACACACACACACACTCACACACACACACACACACACACACACACACACACACACACACACACACTCACACACACACACACACTCACACACACACACACACACACACACTCACACACACATAAACAGAGATACATGTTAGGGAAGACTCTGAGATAGTCCCCCTGACAAAAAAGAAATCGCTCTCTACTTGAACGAATAGCGATGTACATTTAACGCCACCTACTGAGATAGATAGAGAGATAGGGAGACAGAGAGAAATTGTTAGAAAAAGAGAGACAGGAATAGAGACACATATCATTTATTAAGTTGAGAGAATTATCATATGTCACATTTTCATTGGTTAGCAGAGTTTTTATCGTGAAATACGGAGAGCTATGATTGGGTGTCAACTACTCTCTCTCTCTCTCTCTCTCTCTCTCTCTCTCTCTCTCTCTCTCTCTCCAGTAAACAACATCGAGACTACAGTAAGTGGAAGCGATCTCTCTAGTAGTGAGGTAGATTCAGATCACCTGAGGATTAGCCCCCCACCTCCTTTCACCTGATAATTAAACACCCTAACTATGCCTTAGGAGGTTAGGTTACGTTAGGTTTTATTTGATTAGGTTTTGATAGCATTAGGTTAAGTTAGATTAGCGTTAGTTTAGGTTAAATTAAGTTGCTTAGGTTATGTCAGTTAAGGTTAGATTAGATAAGGTTAAGTATAGTTAGCATTAGGTTAAATTAATATGAGGTTAAATTAACACTAGGATAGGTTAGCATTTTGTTAAGATAGCATTTTTTTTTAGAACAGCATTAGGTTAGGTTACTTTAGACTAGGTTTAGGTTTGCATTAGGTTAGGTTAGGTTAGATTAGCATTAGTTTAGATTAGAATTAAGATAGGTTACCATTAGCTTAGGTTAGCATAAGGTTACTTTAATTTGGTTTTGGTTAGGTTAGCATTAGGTTACTTTAGATTAGGGTGGTTAATCTTCAGTGATACAAGCTGGGGGGTGTAATCTCTTTATTCCTCTGTATCTTAACTCTTAGCTCGGTTTATGGACTTAATAACTAATAGACTTGTATTTTGTTGTCGTCCCACCCACCGTTTCCTTGAGGTTTATTTACTCGCAAACATTTTTCCGGGAACCAGAGATATGTGAGAACGTGTGCAAAACGCCCACTCTCAATAACAGCATAATATTGGATCCTCAAAGGTTTATACCTGTACATACGTGGGAAAATGGTTTAATTATCACCTGTTTACCTGTGTTTGAAGGCGTGGAAAGAGATTATTTTTATATAGAAATAAAAGGTATATCTTTCTCTCCACTTTTCATCAGACATATTGCTCTTCGTTAAAAACTGCTAATTCATTTTTACCCCTTTCATACTTCACTGACTCGTGGATGTATATTTTTGACGTCAAATGCAGAGTGAAAGTGGCAAGTTTTCTATTTGTATTTATTTATTTATTTTTTTGTCTTTCCTGTTGTGTGTAGGAGTGGGTGGTGTTCTGAAATGAAATGACTTGCATAAAGCATTATGTCTATAAATGCTTCGGATTCACGAGTTTGAATCGCGGGGTTCGTGGTTCAGGCTGACTTTGGAGATGTTCAGGGTACTTGGTTCTAACTACAGGGGCGAACATAAACACCTTTAGAGTTCTGTAGGTTCTTATTAACGGAAATATACAAGGGTGCGCTTACAAGCGCGGGTAGTCCTTACACTCCTATAGGGGTCAACTGACCTCACTCTGACCTCTCAGGCGACATGTGGTAAGTGGTACACTAGCAGCTTCCAGATGTCGCCAGGCACATCTATCTAAGCGTGTGGTGACATGAAACAGGCATTGCCACACGCTACTGACTAGAGAAATAATGTGTATATATAGAGTAAATACATGGTATAAATACACCATACATAATATACATACACCTCCCCCCCTATACGCTCATGTAGCAAAGTGCCGGCGGACAGCCTCCTGTGGATCCGTTCCTGAGCGTCGAGGCTTAATCACTGGGAGAATATGGGACTCAGCATTGGTGGCGGGGTCCGCGGAATGCGTTACGGGGCGGAGGAAACGGCGGTTCCTCCACCACACACGACCACTGGGTAACCGCACCTGGTAGTCCCGTGACCTACCGAGACCTATGACTACGCCCACTTTGTCCCAACGTAGGGAGGTCGGGTCCTGGACACGGACTTGGGTGCCGACACTCAACTTGGGAAGAGGACAGGCATGGTCGTTGTGGCGGGCGACGACATCTTGAACACGTTTGGCAGCTCGGCGATCACAATCCTCTGTCTTGGCCTGCCACTCCTTGGAGAAGGACTGAGGGTGAGCAGGGACACAAGAACGAAGGGGGCGTCCATACAAGACCTGGGCAGGGGAGCGTCCGGTGTAATTGGGTGTGTTACGGAGCTCAAGGAGACCCTGGTCGAAGGCCTCGCAGTCAATATTCCCAGAAGGGGCCACTTTGAGGATGAGGTGCTTCAGGGATTTGACAGCATCCTCAGCGTGGCCGTTGGACTGCGGGTAATGGGGCGGTGACAACACATGCCGGACTCCCCATCGGTCGAGGAACGCAGCAAAGTCCCGGCTTGTGAACTGGGGCCCTCCGTTGGTTCGCAGGCGCGCAGGAACGCCCATGTAACGGAAGTAGTGGCGGAACTTGCTGATGGTGGCGGCAGATGTCGTATCATTGCCACACTTGATGACAACCGGCCAACCAGAGAGACAGTCGACGATAACCAGGAAGGACTCTCCTCACACAGAAAAAGTCGGCCAACACAGACTCAAAGGGGCGGGTGGGGTTGTCATCACTCATGAAGGGTTCCTGCTGCTGGCTGGGTTGTAGTACTTGGCGGGGCTTACACACCTGGACAGCATTGGAGATGTCGGGGTCGATGCCAGGCCGGAACTCAGTCTGTCTTGCACGCCGTTTGGTGGCCTCGGCTCCACGGTGACTGTCGTGGAGGCAAGCCAAGGCGTAGGGATGTGAAGCAGCAGGGACAACTACCGAAGGAGAGGTGTCACTGGCCAGAGGTAGGGGTAGGGCGGCAGCAGGGTAGTTGCTGCTCCCTTCGTGCACCCTGTTGGCGTATTTTACCTCGAGAATCGGTGTTGGGAAGTCCTGGGAGATGATGGCCAACTCTTGGCAATGTCTGTAGGACAGCAAAGGAGCCGGGACACCATTATGCATGTCAATCCAGGCTTGACACGACCTGTTGCCAAAGGTGACGTGTGCATAGAGTGAACCTAGGGCTGGGGCCATCTGTGAACCGTCTGCCGTGATGCGGAGGTCCTTGGGAGGCGGTCCTAGATCACTTGGAGAGAGCCTCAAGCATTGCAAATGCTGGGGACCGATGACCGTAGCCTCAGCGCCGGTGTCGGGCAGCATCTCGAGACAGGATGACACACTGCCGGAGGTCACGATGACGCTGACGTGCTGGGGAACTTTGGTCCTGGGATGCGCGGAGTACACCCTCCTAATATGGGTCGGGTGTTGTCCAGGGTCGTCGTGCCTCTGACTTGGCGACTGTGGGCGGCCCTCACTGGTGGAAGGGCGTTGCTGCTTCCGCTGACGCTGTCCCTTGGGTTTGTTGGTCAGGCAACACTTGTCGTAGTGGCCCAGACGACCACACATGTTGCACTGGACGCGTTTGGCTGGGCACCGTACTGTAAGTGACCAGTGGCCCTTGCGGTCACAACTGTCGCAGGTAGACTCAGCAGCTGGACATACCTGTGTTCCGTGCTGCCTACCACAGCTGTTGCAAAGGGAGCCGGGCGTGGGCGTTGGGGTAGACTTCTTGTCTTTCTTGTATTAGGACATAGCCCGTACGGCTGTAGGGGGAGCTCGGATGGCAGAGGTAGCACACCTGGCAGCCTCATAGGAGTGACATACTGTCAATACATCCTTAAGAGAGGAGGGAGAGTCGAGGGAGGTGAGGCATTGGCCAAGCTCCTCGTCCTGCTTCAACTGGGTCTCCTCGCACTGCTGGTGATTACCGGGACATATGTCTATCTCTTCCGAGGCTCTCTTGAGTCGTATGTATAAATCATCAAAAGTCTAGCCCTCCATCTGTCTACAGCTAAACACTTCCCTCCTGCGGAGAGCTTCATTCCACTGACCTTTGATGTGCTGTTCTAGAACATCCAGTACCTCCTCTACAGACAACAAAGACGTCGGGGGCACTTGCAACGTGTGTTCCAACACATGCTGCGTTCCCAAAGACAGGCACATACGTAGCTGTGGCAAGCTCTGGAGATTCACCACTGTAGCATAATCATTCCACCGTCGCCGCCACTCACGAAAAGTCTGGAAATTCTCATCAGGCTTCAAGGTGGGTGGGGGTTGGACAACCACTTTGGTAGTGGGCATTGACGAGGTATCTGAGCCAGTCGGTACCGGAGTAGTGGAAGGGCCAAGGGCTTGATTAGCAGTGAGGCTAGATATCAAAGCTGCAAACCGTTCGTTATCTTCCAATCTCCTTTGGTGGTCTTCAGCACGTCTTCTCGCTTCATCCTCGCGCCTTTCCTCCCTCATAAGCTTCATCAGAGCAATTATCTCTGAGGACGAGGCTGAGGGTCGAGGGGTGTGGCTGGGAGATGTGTTGGGAGAGGGTGGGGCGTCGCTCTCTGACTGGTCATCCATCTCTGTAAAGCTGTCATCTGTCTGACTCATCCGGGTGCTAGGGACACCCCTGCGTGAGGCCCGGGGCATAATTACTTTATCTGTATGTTGTATCTCAAATCAGTGTTGACCGGTCAGCCCGTCATATCAACCAGATCTGAGACAACAAAATTAATTGAATACACAGATAAGTAACTCATATATATATATATATATATATATATATATATATATATATATATATATATATATATATATATATATATATATATATATATATATATATATATATATATATATATGAAGAAATGACCGCAGTCAGTGTGTTCATGCGTGGGTTGGTGCGTGTAGGCGCGGTGGAGCCTTGGAGGGAGGCGGAGGAGGTCGGGGGTGAGTGGGGGGTGAGTTACCCTCGAGGCAGCCTGGGACGGTCGCACTGACGCACCACTCTTCACAAATGCCCTATATCAGCCTTCCACCTTAGGGAATCCTTTAAAACAAGGACACACACTTTAACACTACACACACACACACACACACACACACACACACGAGGGGCACTTAAAGACACTTCACAGGAAATTGCGGTCACTGCACTCAAAACTCGTTGGTCATTCAAACGAATTTTTGGGGGAGACAATGGCGTCGGATGACGGAGTAGGTCTACCGGCCTTGATTTTACACGAATGCACTTATTTCCACTTAATCGATCACTTGATACTCACTGCGCCATGGAGATGTTCGGGGTACTTGGTTCTAACTACAGGGGCGAACATAAACACCTGTAGAGTTCTGTAGGTTCTTATTAACGGAAATATACAAGGGTGCGCTCACAAGCACAGGTAGTCCTTACACTCCTATAGGGGTCAACTGACCTCACTCTGACCTCTCAGGCGACATGTGGTAAGTGGTATACTAGCAGCTTCCAGATGTCGCCAGGCACATTTATCTAAGCGTGTGGTGACATGAAACAGGGGCATTGCCACACGATACTGACAAGAGAAATAATGTGTATATATAGAGTACATACATGGTATACATACACCATACATAATATGCATACAGACTTGACTTGATGCCTGTCTATAAGGATGAAGGGCTATTGGAAGTTTGTTTTGGGGGCGGGGGGGGAGGAGCTTTAGGAGAAGGTAAATGAGGAGGAAATTTGAAGGAAAGTAGAAGAGTAAAGGTATCCGTGCTCAACCAGATATGCTGTATTTTAAAATTCTTTGTTGAGCTTTAGTACTAGTAATTTAAGTTCTAGCTCTCAGGCCTTTGGATTTTCTCTCGTCCATGTTTCGTCATCGCAGTAGCCAGTATTTCAAGGAAGAGGTGACGACCTCTGGCCAGGTTCTTCATGGAGCTGGCTGAGCATCGTATCTTTTGCTTTAATAGAGGTGGGAGGAAAAACAGCAGGCAGGGGTTGAAGAGGCCAAGGTAGTACTGTTCGTTAGTCACTCTCTTTTTTTTCTTTTTCTTTTAGAAATTGGAGCTTTTGTTTAAAATAGGAAAAGTTTTTTGCAAGGGATTGGTGTATGGTGTAGGGTCCAACTTGCAACTTTGATTCGCAAGGAGGTGGTCCTATTTGGTTATTTTAATTGGAAAGGTTTATGTTTAGTGTTGCCAGTGTTTTAATTGGCTATTCATTTTAGGCGATTTTTGTTTTATTTTGTTATTGTATTGCTTTGAGGTTGTAAGTTGTATCTTGGTATTGGTGCTGGGTTGTTTAGTCTCGTTCTGCTCGATCTGAACCATGAATGTTCTCCCACTCTTCTTTCTATTTCATTATCGAGCCAGTGAGTTACAGCTTCTAACTCTTCTACTAGTTCCCACGTTCTTGTTGCTTTGCTGTGTATGTCTACATTTACTGCCTCGATGTTGGCTGTCCTTTGCAGTTCTTCGTTTATCCTTTGTTCGTATCTGATGTTATTTATTAATCGTAGACATTTATTTTGTATTGTTTGTAGTTTCTTGATTCTTGTGTCACTGAATGCGTTGATTGGTTCAGGCGGGCAGCTTATTATTGATTTTATAAGTGCTGAATACAGTTTTAGTTTGTTTTGTGTATTTAGGTCTTGGAATCTCCCCTTTTTTTTTAATTTTGCTGCGTAGTTTGTTGTCTTCTTCTTTAATGAAGCTTTGTTATCCGGTTTTTGTGATCTTGAATCCTAATGTGGTACCTTAATTGGTGTATAGGTATATTTCTACACCCACGATGACTGGTTCGACCTTTTGTTTGGCAATTGGTATGATTTTAATTTTTTTAATATTTGTTTTAATCTTCCATTTTATTTCGTAATCATTAATGTTCTTTATTGCATGTGCTGTATGGCGTGCCATCATTGCCGCTGACTTCCCAGGGTATGATATGATTTGTGTGATGTCATCTGCGAAGATATGTTCGCTACATTGTGTTGGTTCTGGTAGGTTGCTTGTATATATGGTGAATAATGTTGGGGACAGGATGCCCCCTTGGGGCACTCCACTTTCGAGGTCTAGGGTTGGCCCTAAATACATACCAATTTGAAGCTGTGCTCTTCTGTTTCGGAGTTAGTCTCACAGAATTCTCTCGCTTTCTGCTGGCAGGTGTAGTTGTAAGATTTTGTACTTTAGGCCTGTGTGCCACACTTATCAAAGGCTTTTGCCACGTCTCTCAGGACAAGGTATACTTGGTTTCCGTGTTGTTTTTCTTTGGCGATGATTTCTGTTGTTATAGCTATTGCAGTTTGGGTTCCTCTCCCTCTCTTGAAGCCATGTTTGTCTTGGGTTGTGCTTATTATTTGTATCCAGGATTTTTGTAGCTGTTTATTATGCACTCTAGGAATTTCCCAGTTATTACCAGTAAAGATATCGGTCTGTAGTTGGTTATTTGTTTTGGATTCTTCCCTTCTTTGGGAATGAAGATCATTTTAGCGCATTTGAGGGCAACGGGGAAGTAACCGGCTAATAGGGCTGAGTTGTATATATTTAGGAGTGTTTCTATTGGTCTGTTAGGCAGGTTTAATAGCATATTTCGAGTTATGCCACTTATTCCAGGGATTTTTCTTTAAATTTGCGTAAGCTGTGTGGTAGTTCGTCGTGTCCTATGAATGTATTGGGTTTAGTCTATCTGGATTTCCTGAATGGTAGGGCGTCAGTCTATTCTTTCGCTCTCTTAGCCAGTCTTAAATGGCTTCTTCATGTTCGTTGTCAAAATTCTCATTTTCTTCTTCTGATATTCTGAATATATTTTTCCATTCTCTACGAAAGGCCTCTTCTTTTTCCTGGTCTGTATAAACTTTTTCTCCATTTTGGTCTTTTATGTAGTTTACTGTTTGTTTGTTGGTGCCAAGTAATCTGTTCATGTTTTGACAGAATGTTTTGTGTTCTTTGTATCTATGTTTGAAATTAGACTGTTCCATTTTTCGTTGTTATTTTTTATATATTCTTCTTGGAGTTTATGCTAAATTTCCCTTACGTTTTGGAGTAGTTCTCTAGTGGGTCCTGCTTGTTCTATATATACCCTTGTATTATTGCATTGTACTTGTAGCCTCTTTAATACTTGCTTGCTTCATGGCGTTGTGTAGCTTCTCTAGTTCTTCAAGTGTTGCTTGTTTTACTTTCAGTAGTGGGTAATTATCCAGTAGTTCCTTGTATTTTATCCAGTCTGCTTTGCTCATCTGGAGTCTTGGTGGTATTGTTATTAGTATTGGGCTAGTTGAGATTGTAAATATTATCGGGATATGATAACTTGGGGTAATGGGGCTTTGCTCTATGTGGTAGTTTAAGAATGCTTTGTTGTTACACAGGATTTTGTTGGGTGTTGAGACACTGTTTGGTCCCATCCATGTGGTGAAGTACGGTCCCAGGTGTACTAGTCTTCCGGGGTTTATTATTCTTTCTAGTGTTGTATCTATGTTATTATTGTTACCATTGATAAATATGCGATGCTTAGCATTAACACCCTCCAGGATGTACAGTAGCTAAAACAACTATCTGTGAATACTTTGTGGGAAACAATATGAGAACATGGACGATAAATTGGGGTATATGAGGGCTGTCACTAGTCACACGTAAAATTTCAGACCATATCGACCCCCACCTGCACAGATAGTTGTTTTAGCTACTGTACATCCTGGGATATTGTAGTTTATTAGTTTAAGGAGGTCTTCGATAGGGAGGAATGGTCTTCTTGTGGGTAGGTAAGTTGTTGCAATTACTATTTCGTCCTGAGTTGTTTGTAGCTTGATAGTAATAAATTCACTGTTAAAGTTGTCTATTATTATATATTTCATCCCTTTTTTCACTGTTGCTGCCACTCCGTCGTGTTTTTGCCCGCTTTTGTTCGATTGGTGAGTGTCATAGTTGAATATTTATATTTTGTTGTTGTCAGGTTCGCCATGTGCACTTATTAGTATTATATCCAGACTGATTTCGTTGTATATGTTGCAAAGTAATGTTTTGCACGTATTCTAGTCACGGACATTGTGCTGCAGGATCTTGAGTGTTTTCAATTGAACATAATCCCTTATTTCTTTTTCTTTAAGGGTTGTAGTTGAGGCGGTGATCTCATTTCGCCAAGTCCCGATGTTTTCCTATTTAGTTCTGCTGGTGAGATTACATTGAAATCTATTTTGCCCAATTTCATTTTGTTTTTCTTGATCATTCTCCATACGGTGTCTTGATCATATCGTTCATCGGTGTCCTGCCATACAATATAATTTAATATAACTAAGTCCTCGATGAGTTTTCCTGGAGGTTTATTGTGTGGTGGGAATGGTATTCTTGATGTTTGATAGAACCTAAGTCCTACATCTGATGCGTCTTCAAGTATTGGGAGGGTAGGTGTTGTTTCGTTGTGAACTTCCTCCTTTTTCTTAGTCATTGTTTTCCTCTTTTGTCCCGTGCCTTGTGGTATTCTTGGGCCTTTTGGTTTTCTTGTTTATTTCTCCGGGTTGTATGGCTTTTTCAGAGTCGGTATCGTGAGTTGCTGGTGTTGTTGTTTATTTACAACGTTAAATTTAGTTCATCAGCATAGGACCCTGAGGCTATAATGTTATGGAGGTGAGCATGTAGTATGCTCACCATTATCTTGAAGTGATCTTATTTCACTAAGGTTTACCACTGTGTAAATGGTTGGCTTTGTTGCCTCCTTTACGTCCGTCTTTGCTATTTCTAAATATGTATATTGATCTCTGCTCTTTCCATTTTACTCTTCTGCATCCTGTTTGTATTTTATGAGGGTGTTTTTAATAGGGCAGGCCATGGTTGGGTGGGTGTGGCATACGTCTCCGTTCCTTTTGTAGTTTACACAGCCTTTGTTGGTGTTACTGCACTGGTGTTACGAGTGTCCGCCATAAGTTTCTGTTCCTGGTATGAAATACGTTGGTTCGGATGACGTGTGGTTAGCTCGAGCAGTTTCGCTTATTACTCGCCCACACTCAGGTTGCTATTCAGAAATGTAAAGAAACATGTATTTTTGTTGATAGTAAAACTGCATAGCAAGTCTTACAGAGTAAAAATCCATGTAACTTTCATATTGTTAATATCTGTAAACAACTGGTCATAGTAATGCAAGAAATGGAATGTACTGTGCAGTTTGTATGGATTCCATCACATGTGAGGATTCATTTAAATGAAATGACTGACAAATTGGCCAAAACAGCTGCAGAAAAGATGTATATAAATAGTGTTACCAATGTAAGTACTAGAACGATAAAAAGGGAAATGAAAAGAAAAAGAGAGGAATGGGAGGAACATAATAACATAAGAAAATAAGGAGTCTGCAATAGGCCGGTTGGCCTGTGCATGGCAGCTCCTGTCGAGAGTTACTACCACTCTCTATCATCCATGAATCTATCCAGTCTCCTTTTGAAACTTTCCAGCGTTCCAGCACTTACTACAAAGTTGCTAAGCTTGTTCCACTCGTCCACCACCCTATTTGTGAACCAGTTTCTTCCTATCTCCCTCCTAAACCTGAACTTATCCAACTTGAATCCGTTGCTCCGAGTCCTATCCTGCTCGGATATTATAAGAACTTTATCTATATCCCCTTTATTGATTCCTTTCACCCACTTAAATACTTCTATCATATCTCCCCGCACTCTTCGTCTTTCTAGGGAATGCAAGTTACGTTTCTTTAACCTATCCTGATATGGAAGGTTTGTAAGTCCCGGAATCATTTTTGTCATTCTTCGCTGCACCGACTCTAGTGAATTTATATCCATTCTATAATAGGGGCACCAGAACTGAACCGCATAATCGAGGTGCGGCCTGACTAGCGCAAGATATAATTGCAATAAGACCTCTGCACTCTTGTTACTTACACTTCTAGATATAAAACCCAATACTCTGTTTGCCTTATTTCGAGCATTAACGCATTGTTTTCTAGGCCGTAGGTCCGGGCTTACAAGTACCCCTAGGTCTCTTTCACAAGTCGACTTCTCTAGGTTGATGATGTTAAGGCTGTATACATTATCAGTATTTGTTCTTCCAATATTAAGTACGCTGCACTTGCTGGTGTTGAATTTCATTTGCCATTTTTCAGACCACCCCTGCAGTTTATTTAGATCCTCCTGTAATGCATTTGCATCCTGCCCTGAATTAATCTGCCGCCCTATTTTGGTGTCATCCGCAAACTTGCTTATGTCACTGCTGATCCCAGTATCTAGATCGTTTATGTAGATTATGAACAAGAGTGGGCCTAGTACTGACCCCTGGGGAACCCCACTGGTTACACGGCCCCAATCAGATTTAACACCATCTACGCTGACCCTCTGCGTTCTATCGGTGAGCCATGATTTTATCCAATTTAAAACTTTCCCCTCGAAACCATGAGCCTTAATTTTTCTCAGAAGCCGCTGATGCGGTACTCTGTCAAATGCTTTGCTAAAGTCTAAGTAAATAACATCGTAATTTTCGTCATTATCTACTACCTAAAGCAAGAAGAGAAGTGATTGCCATATGTAGCAAGAGTTTTCAGCACTATTTGTATGTTTTACAAAACACCAATGTAACTTATGGGACTAACTTACCATCTGTTGATACTGTTATAATGAGACTAAGATGGGATACAAACAATACTGGCAGATAAGTGGAGGGGCGGGTCAACCTTGTCAATTGCGTCATCTTAGGGATGCACAGACACTACAACATTATATATTAGGATATGAAAAATCCAACCATACAGGAACAGTGAGATGACTACTTTAAAGAAACAAGTTTGTTGGATGATTAATAATGATTAATAATGGAAAAATAAAGTAATTCTTGCAATGTATACAAATTTTGCTCCAAGGATATAACATTTAATTTTGTGTAGGATTACATTATCTGTTTATTTTTTTTAATATAGTACAATGTTCATGCCAAAATGAATTGTTTCATTATGTAAAAATAATTATTGAATTAACATTTATAACTTTTTGTAAACCCCAGAAGGTGATGGCAAAGGTGAGGGTGGGAGTAGTATACTGCCCTGACCTTTTACTGTAATAGTTTAATGGTCAATAAAGTATTTCAATTTAAATTTCAATTTCGTCCACACTGAGTCATCATTTAAGAATTAAATCTGTTTAATACATTGTGCATTTGTTGTATTATGTTTGATTGTATTTGGTTTGTATATAGGTTAGATAAGTGGAATTAATGTTTTGGCCAATCAGGATATGTTACGTCAGTATTTGGCTGTAGAGAGGTGACGTCGGTGACCGGCTGGTAGTCGGTAGTCAGTCTAGGCACAGCTGTCTTAAGTAGTATACCCTCTCTGGTGTTTGGGAGTTGGCATTTGACTATTGAGATTTGTTTTGCTTGATCTTGATTTAGTGTGATCTTGTTGGACCTTCAGCTTTACATAGTTTTTCCAAACATCTTGTCATATTTTTACTGTTTATTTTATTTTATGCACATATGAGTTGGTGGGAATAAGTTAAGAAATTATCATATTTTTATTGACTTATTTATGTTTTGACCTGTTAACTTGACCTTTGTTGGGAGAACTTGGAATTAAGAATATAATAATAAACTGATATATTTGAAAGACTTGAGTGATTTGTGTTTATGTAACGATCTACCCTTGGGTCGTAAGAAATAAATGGGGCCTGTCTGGGATCCTAAGGGTAATTTGTCAAGTTACAGGTTGGAAACAAACACCATCATTATATGACATTGCTGTGTTATAACTGTGACTGGTATTAATCTAGTGTTCTGTTGTTTGCTACCGATTTTTTGTGTGTAACCTAGTGACGTGTCATTTGATTTGGTCGGTCATCATTATTCCCTGGAAAAATTTGTTAATGATCCCTCACTTGAAACTCTTTGCCCCGATCAGTTATGTAAAACAGACTGGATTAGCATTGCTACCCGTTTTGGAATTCACGTTCAAAAGGGTCAGTGTAAGTCAGCAATACAAAAAGCTGTGCTTACAGAGTTGGTGCGGGAAGAAATTATTTCGGAAGAAGCCCTTCAGTTACGTGTATGTGACACTGGAACTAGTGTGGACACTGGGAATAGTTTAGAATTATGTAAGCTGGAGATGCAACATGAGTTAAGGTAATATGAGGAGAGAGAAAAGGAGAGAGCACATGAGTTAGTCATGAAGGAGAAAAACCGAAAAACCCTTGAGGTGCAAGGCCTAGCAACAATGACAGTGTTCAGGACCATGATCAGTCAGTGTTTGACATCACTAAACATTTGCGACTTGTACCTCAGTTTGATGAGGATGACCCAGAAGAATTTTCCAGCAGTTCGGGAAGGTCGCTAAATCATTCAAGTGACCTGAAACATCCTGGGTGGCAATGATTCAGACTGTGTTTAAAGGTGCAGTGAGTTCAATCTTTTTGTCTTTATCGGCTGAAAATTTTGAAAGTTATGAAGAGGTTATAGAGACTATTTTGAAGGCTTATGGGTTGATTCCGGAACACTACAGAGTGAAATTTAGGAATGAAGGGAAACTAGAGTCAGTCATATCTTGAATTTATGTATCGTCTCTGTAAGATGTTTGGAAGTGAATAAAAAGTAGTGGGGTAAGTTCCTATGAAGAGTTGATTGAATTGATAATTTTAGAGCATTTAAAAGGGCCCTCCCATGAGATATTCAGTTATATTAGGAAGAGAGAGAGGTTACAGAATTGCAAAGAGCAGCAGCTCTGGCAGACAATTATGCATTGACTCATAAGAATGTGAGGTTTCAAAGTCATGTAACTAGGGACAAGGGTGGTAAGCAGGATAAGTTTGAAGATGCAAAGGCATCTGCCTCAAGTAAGGTAAATGTCCGTAGTGGCTCGGAACAAAAATATCCGAGCTTTGAGAGTACGAGTCAAATGATCTGTTTTTACTGTAAACAGATAGGTCACGTTATTGCTAATTGCCCTAAGCTCAAGAAGAAAAAGGAAGTTAGACCCTAACGCCCGTATTAATAAACATCTTCCCTCTCTGAAGAAGAGTCTTCTTGAAGGGATTATTCTTTCAAGCGGTATTTTTAATTGTTCGAACCTCTTCCCCTTCGTGTGGGACCAAGTAGGGCAGGTCTGGTAATACTGTCCACTTCGCTGATGCAATATGGGTCGTCTTACTTGTGTGTGTTTGTTTATCTTCGTTGGCGCTAAATTAAGAGTACTGCGCTCTCATCGTGGACAGTTTTTCCTCCCAATCATCAAGGGCAAGTCCTGTATCGCAGAGAGACCGTGATTTATTACTCCATTTGATTGGGGAGGAAAAGATTTTACCAAATAAAAATACTTGTGGAGAGCCTGTGAGTTACCAACACAGGGGAAATATAAATTTTCTAAGGTTCCAATGTCATTTTCAAATATAAGTAATGTACAGTAATGCATAAAATAAAAGGAAATGGCTTTTAAGTGCTGATATGCCCTTATTATATTGTCATGGGTTAAAAATTGTGGTTTTAGAGAAAAATTTATAAACACCGCAATTTCAATATGTTTTATAGTGAGACGGTCGTATTTATGGTAAATGTTTTTAAAAGTTTTACTTATAAGTTAAAGTTAGGTTAACTTAACCTAACCTAGCATAACTTATCACATGCCGTGGGTAAACTTATTATTACTGAGACGGGGGAAGCTGCTGCCAAGTCTCTATATATTAGTCAAAATACTGTATCATATACTGCATACTAAGTTACAATATCATTAAATAATCAAACTCCATCTCCCAGTGAACCTCTTTTATTATGCAGCTAATTCAGCCAAATGAATGTTTACCAAAACTAAATACTGTTACGTACTGGTGTTGAAAAATTAGAGCCTGCAGTATTTCACATATCTTATCATGATCCACTGTATCAAAGGTAATGTTACCATCTTTGTAACAAAACCCTCCCAGTGAAATTTGCCTCTATCCATTTTAATATGTCTAGGCAAGAATCTCGCCAGTTTATATTTTCCAGACAAACTCGCTTATAAAACTGCTAAAAGGTTTAATAAATTACCTTAGATGTGCTTACTTGATTAGTACCAGCGTTAGTCAGATGAGATGACTCCAGCAGCTTGCATTTGGCAATGACAGGAAGCACAGTTTTTGCAAATGTCATAATATGGGCCGTAAAACCAATAATGTAGAAAACAAAATAGATTTATAAAATTACCAATACGTGTTTCTTTGTACATTAATCGTATTGTCTATAAATATTCCATAAAACTAACAAAATACATATGAAGAGGGTGACGAAAAGAAGCTACTAGCTACCTCTTCAAATTTCAGTAATATTAGTTCGTTTTACCGCCACCACACGCCTTCGTGTGCTGCAGTAAAAGGTCCTTCGCATTTAAAAATACGGTTTTCGACACGAGGACCCTCTTCAAGGGAAGATATTGTTTAATAATACGGGCGTAAGTCAGTTAGTTCTTACTCAAAGGAAGATTTACTCGAGTCCTTTATGTTTGATGGGACTGTCTCAAGTGATGAGTCCAGTGATGTTCGGTACCCAGTTCGGATTTTGCGAGACACCGCTGCTAACCGTAGTATTGTGTTGAAAAGTGCTTTTCCCTGTGTGGAAGGTGCTTATACTGGTGAGCATGTGTTATTGAAGGGTGTCAGTGGTGTAGTCACTGTTCCTTTATGTAGGATGTTCTTGAGGAGCGCCATGGTTTCTCAGTGGGTGACTGCTGGAGTTACTTTCTTGCTAGCTAATGACATTGCCATTACACGTGTTGTCCCGGATCCTGTAGTGACCACGACTCCTACGGTGGAAAATAATACTAAATTGCTTGAAGATCAGTATCCTGGTTTATTCCCTGCCTGTGTTGTTACCAGAATTATGTCGCTTACAGATGAGCAGAATACTCGTATTGACCCTGTTCCTTTTGTAGCTGATACAAGTGGTGCAGTTTGTGATGTAAATAACTTTGATATTAGGGACCTATATGTGCCGCAAGACAATTCTGTTAATGACAGCGAGTCGTATTTGACGGAAGCCAGTGGTGACAATCCCCCCTGAAGTCACTGGTGACGTATTTGACAACTCACTCTCATCTAGTGTTGATTCAACTTTGATTACTGATGTAATCCCTATAGAACAAGTACCCAAAAATAGGAAAACAATAATTTCTGACCAGGAAAGTGATCCAGGGTTGTTAGAGTTGTGTAACAGTACTGTAAGCAAGAAGAAAGCTGATGACTTGCCTGTGTGTTACTATTCGGACCCTCGGTGCCTTCTGGGGACGACTGGCATGTGGTTAGGCAAATTGTTGTCCCAAAATGTCGTAGGGGAGAGATCTTGAGACTGGCACACGATTTTCTGGGAGGACACTTCGGGGTTAGGAAAACCTACCATAAGTGTAATCACTCATAGGAGCGATTTTGGTTTGTGCAGGACAATAAGACCCTTGTCGTTGACGCGATGAGTATAATTCGGTCAAAACCTGTTGAATACAATTCACATATAACAACTGCTGGTACATCAGGACACAGTTTGAATAATACGATCAATATACAGTACATAATTACACTTATTAAAGTTATTTAAATTTCTCAGAGGATTCAACAGTTCACAATCACACTCACGTTTTGGGGTCTAGGGTTAGACCAACGAGAACAAATATAATGTCCTGCAGGAAAATGTTGTGGACGAGAATCAAGATGTTGCCTTTACAGTAGAAGGCGATAGACTGTCCCTCAGGCAGTCACGCAGCTGCTACCAGCTCCATCTCGCACAATTTGTGCGTGGCGATAACAATAATATATTACCTCTTTTTTATTGGCCTGGCTTGAAGAGAGATGTGGCAAAGGACTGCAAGACTTGTCACGAATGCCAAATGATAGGTAAGCCTAATCAGCCGATCAAACCTTTACAGCCTATTCCAGCAATAGAAGAACCCTTCAGTAAGGTAATAATAGATTGTGTTGGTCCTCTCCCAAAAAGTCGTAGTGGCAACCAATTTCTGTTAACTATCATGTGTGCAACGACTAGATACCCAGAGGCAATACCACTTAGACGAATCACTGCTAAAAATGTGATAATGGCTCTGATTCACTTTTTCACCCAATATGGTATTCCAAAGATCGTACAGTCCGACAGGGGGAGTAATTTCATGTCGTCTATTTTCCAGCAAGTCATGAATGGGTTGGGTATTCAGCAATATCTGTCTACTGCTTATCACCCACAGTCTCAGGGAGCCATTGAACGGTTCCATCAGACTTTCAAATCAATGTTAAACAAATACTGTTGGGAGAATGAGAAAAGTTGGATGAAGGAGTGCCACTCATGTTATTCGCCATCAGGCTGCTCTGGGTTATAGTCCTTTTCAGTTAGTTTCCAGACATGATGTAAGGGGTCCGTTGACAGTTTTGAAGGAGAGTTGGGTGAATAACAAGATAAAAATTCCACTTTCAGTGTATGTTGACAAATTCAAGGCTAGACTGAAGAGAGTTAGGGAGATTGCTCGAGAGAACTTGTCCCAGGCTCAGTTGAAGATGAAGGGTCAGTATGACCAGAAGTGCAAATGTGTAGAGTTTAGCCCTGGTGACAAAGTACTAGCATCAATACCTGTAGGGGTTCTGGGTACTCCGTTCTAACAACAGGAGAGAACACAAACACCTGTAGAGTTCTGTAGGTTCTATTTGATGGAAGTACAGAGGTGCGCAATCCCAGCGCCGGTAGTCCCTACACTCTATATGGGTCAACTGACCTCTCAGGCGACATGTGGCAAGTGGGACATTGGAAGCTTCCAGATGTCGCCAGGCACATTATCTAAGCCTGTGGTGACATGAAAAAGGGGCATTGCCACACGCTACTGACTAGTTAAGTAATGTATATAAATGGAGTACATACATAGTAATCCCCAATACAAGCACAATACAAGTATAGTATGCATACAACATACATAATATACACCTCGCCCCCCCCCCCCACCCCTCTATACGCTCATAGCAAAGTCTTGAGCGGACCTTTTCTTTTGGACCCGTTCTGAGCGTCGAGGGGCTTGATCCCTGGGGAGGATATGGGACTCAACACTGGTGGCGGAGTCAGCGGAAGGCGTTGTTACGGGGCGGAGAAAACGGCGGTTCGTCCACCACACACGACCACTGGGTGACCGCACCTGGTAGTCCCGTGACCTACCGAGACCCATGACTACGCCCACTTTGTCCTAACGTAGGGAGGTCGGGTCCTGAACACGGACTTGGGTGCCGACACTCAACCTGGGGAGAGGACGGGCGTTGTCGTTGTAGCTGGCAACAACGTCTTGAACACGTTCGGCGGCTCGGCGATCACAATCCTCTGTCTTCGCCTGCCACTCCTTGGAGAAGGACTGAGGGTGAGCAGGGACATAAGAACGGAGGGGGCGTCCATACAAGACCTGGGCAGGGGAGCGTCCGGTGTAATTGGGTTTGTGTTGCGGAGTTCAAGGAGACCCTGGTCAAAGGCGTCGCAGTCAATATTCCCAGAAGGGGCCACTTTGAGGATGAGGTGCTTCAGGGATTTGACAGCAGCCTCAGCATGACAGTTGGACTGCGTGTAATGGGGCGATGACAACACATGCCGGACTCCCCATCGGTCGAGGAACGCAGCAAAGTCCCGGCTTGTGAACTGGGGCCCTCCGTCGGTTCGCAGGCAGACAGGAACGCCCACGTAACGGAAGTAGTGGCGTAACTTGTTGATGGTGGCGGCAGATGTCGTATCATTACCGCACTTGATGACAACCGGCCAACCAGAGAGACGGTCGACGATAACCAGGAAGGACTCTCCTGACACAGAAAAAGTCTGCCGACACAGACTCAAAGGGGCGGGTGGGGTTGTCGTCACTCATGAAGGGTTCCTGCTGCT
Organism: Homarus americanus; assembly: GCF_018991925.1. Taxonomy (NCBI): domain Eukaryota; kingdom Metazoa; phylum Arthropoda; class Malacostraca; order Decapoda; family Nephropidae; genus Homarus; species Homarus americanus. The sequence continues at coordinate 3,530,390 of NW_024757794.1, forward strand.
GCCTGGGTTGTAGTACTTGGCAGGGCTTACACGCATGGACAGCATTGGAGATGTCGGAGTCGATGCCAGGCCAGAACAGTCTGACTTGCACGCCGTTTGGTGGCCTCGGCTCCACGGTGACTGTCGTGGAGGCGAGCCAAGACGTGGGGACGTGAAGCAGCAGGGACAACTACCGAAGGAGAGGTGTCACTGGCCAGAGGTAGGGGTAGGGCGACAGCAGGGTAGTTGCTGCTCCCTTCGTGCACCCTGTTGGAGTATTTTACCTCGAGAATCGGTTTTGGGAAGTCCTGGGAGATGATGGCCAACTCTTGGCAATGTCTGTAGGACAGCAAAGGAGTCGGGACACCATTATGCACATCAATCCTGGCTTGACACGACCTGTTGCCAAAGGTAACATGTGCATAGAGTGAACCTAGGGCTGGGACCATCTGTGAACCATCTGCCATGAAGTGGAGATCCTTGGGAGGCGGGCCTAGATCACTTGCAGAGAGCCCCAAGCATTGCAAATGCTGGGGACCGATGACCGTAGCATCAGCGCCGGTGTCGGGCAGCATCTCGAGACAGGATGACACACTGCCGTAGGTCACGATGACGGTGATGTGCTGGGGAACTTTAGTCCTGGGACGCGAGGAGGAGTACGCCTTCCTAATATGGCTTGGGCGTTGTCCAGGGTCGCCATGCCTCTGATTTGACGACTGTGGGCGGCCTTCGCTGGTGGAAGGGCGCTACTGCTTCTGCCGATGCTGTCCCTTGGGTTTGTTGGTTGGGCAACACTTGTCGTAGTGGCCCAGACGACCACACACATTGCACTGGATGCGTTTGGCTGGGCACCGTACTGTAAGTGACCAGTGGCCCTTGCGGTCACAACTGTTGCAGGTAGACTCAGCAGCTGGACACACCTGTGTTCTGTGCTGCCCACCACAGCTGTTGCAAAGGGAGCCAGGCGTGGGCGTGGTGGGCATAGGCGTTGGGGTAGACTTCTTGTCCTTCTTGTACTGGGACATAGCCCGCACAGCTGTAGGGGGAGCTCGGATGGCAGAGGTGGCACACCTGGCAGCCTCATAGGAGTGACATATTGTCAACACATCCTTAAGAGAAGAGGAAGAGTCGAGGGAGGTGAGGCGTTGGACAAGCTCCTCGCCCTTAACACCCATCAGGATCACCTGCTTCAACTGGGTCTCCTCGCACTGCTGGTGATTACCGGGACATATGTCTACCTCTTCCGAGGCTCTCTTGAGTCGTACATAGAAAGTGTCAAAAGTCTCGCCCTCCATATGTCTACAGCTAAACAATTCCCTTCTGCGTAGAGCTTCATTCCGCTGACCTTTGATGTGCCGTTCTAGAACATCCAGTACCTCCTCTACAGACAACGAAGAAGTCGGGGGCACCTGCAACTTATGTTCCAACACACGCTGCGTTTCCAAAGACAGGCACATACGTAGCTGAATGAGTTGTTTAGGCTGTGGCAAGCTCTGGAGATCCACCATTGTAGCATATTCAGTCCACCGTTGCCGCCACTCACAAAAAGTCTGGAAAGTCACATCAGGCTTCAAGATGGGTGGGGGTTGGGCAGCCGCTTTGGGAGGGGCTGGGGGGCGTACAGAAGGCGTTGACGAGGTATCTGAGCCAGTCGATACCAAAGCGGTGGGAAAGCCAGGGGCTTGGTTAGCAGTGAGGCTAGATATCAAAGCTGCAAACCGTTCACTATCTTCCAATCTCCTTTGGTGGTCTCTGTTTGCCTCTGCTTGTCTCCTTTCTTCGTCCTCAACACGTCTTCTCGCTTCGTCCTCACACCTTTCCTCCCTCATAAACTTCGTTAAAGCCATTACCTCTGGAGACGAGGCTGAATATCTAGGTGAAGGACTTCGAGATGTGGTGGGAGAGGGTGGAGCGTCGCGCTCTGACTGGTCATCCATCTCTATAGAGCTGTCATCTGTCTGAGGCGTCATCCGGGTGTCAACTGCACCACTACGTAAGGAACGAGGCATAATCACTTAATCTGTATATTGTATCTCAAATCAATGTTGACCGGTCAGCCCGTCATATCAACAAGATCTGAGAAAACAAAATTAAATTCACAGCTAAGTAAATTATATATATAAAATATATATAAGGGAATGACTGCAGTCTGTGTTTTCGTGCGTGAGTGTGTACCCGTGGGTTGGTGTGTGTAGGCGGGCGGTAGGAGCGCAGAAGGGGGCGGGGGGGTAAGCGAGCTGTGGGCCGCGGAGCCGGTCAGTTACACTCTAGATTCGGCCGGGTGAGGGTGAGCTGGACACTGCTCCTCAGAAATGCCCTGAACCAGCCTTCCACCTTGGGGAATCCCTTATAACAAGGTCACACTTAAGCACTACACACACAAGGGCACTTATGACACTTCACAGGAACTTGCTGTCACTGCACATTGCTCAAACCCGTTATTAATTCAAAACGAGTTTTAGTGGGAGACAATGCAATTAGGATAGCGTGGGAGTCTGTGGACCGGCCTTGATTTTACACAAACGCACTTATACTTCCAATCAATCAACTCACTGCGCCATGTAGGGGTTCTGGGTACTCAGTTCTAACTACAGGAGAAAACACAAACACCTGTAGAGTTCTGTAGGTTCTATTTGATTGGAGTACAGAGGTGCGCAATCCCAGCGCCAGTAGTCCCTACACTCTATATGGGTCAACTGACCTCTCAGGCGACATGTGGCAAGTGGGACATTAGCAGCTTCCAGATGTCGCCAGGCACATTATCTAAGCGTGTGGTGACATGAAAAAGGGGCATTGCCACATGCTACTGACTAGATAAGTAATGTAAATAAATGGAGTACATACATAGTATACATACAACATACATAATATTCATACACTACCAACCCACAGAAATCCCTTGAAAGCAAAGTTTGAAGGCCCATATACAATAATTAAGAAACAAAGCCCCCCCAACTATGTCACAGCAAACCCCAGTAAAGCGGAAGTCAGAGCAATTGGCCCATGTAAATAGGCTGAAGCTCCACTACTTCAGGGAAGCGATGGTGTGTTATGGAGACCCAGGAGCCACGGGAACACGAGCAAGATTTCCTGGTGGAGGTTCCAGTTAATAAATGATCATATTTTAATTGACTTGTTTAGATTTTGACCTGTTAACTTGACCTTTGTTGGGAGAAGCGGTACCGTTCTTGCCTCGCAAGAGAGATGTCACGGGTTCGATTCTCGGGCCGGTGGAAGTTGTTTGGACTTACTTCCTAGCCCCCATTAGTCCCTGTTCACCTAGCAGTAAAGTAGGTACCTGTTGTAAGTCGAAAGTTGCGAATTCGTATTCAGGGAGTTGTTGGAGCTTCCAATAACTTGATGACATAAACCACTGACTCTTCAGGCTTCTACGCCCTTGACTCTTCAGGCTTCTACGCCCTTAACTCATGAGACATAAAGGCAAGCATGAACTTAGCATGCTTCCCTGTTGGGCGCTGTAAACGCTTCTGCGCTTCACCTTACACAATGATGTAGGGGAGTGCCCAATGAATAAAAAAAATGAAAAAAAAATTTAAGAATATAATAAAAAATACTGATATATTTGAAAGACTTGATTGATTTGCGTTTATGTAACGATCTACCCTAGGGTCGTAACACTGGGTATAAACATGCCATTCCTCTGGACAGTTGGAACACTATTTTTCATCCTTTTCTGGACAGTCCTTTGTAGAATGTTCTTCAAATTTGTAACACGTGAAGCACGTCAGGAGGCTTGTGAATTTTTCCCTCTTTATTTGGTGTGGGGACATTGGCATGCTGCATGCTAGGAAGCCATTTTGGAGTACCCGGTCTGCCATGGCCGTTTCTTCGAAGCAGATATTTAGTACATGAGTGTTGTATTTTATCTTAATTACCTCTTCTCTCTTAAGTCCTTCATTTTTATTCTCTATATCTGTCTTCAAGAATTCTGCCGTTTCCCCACCTACTTGAGAATCAAGTTTCCTTTTACGAAAACTGATCTCCTGGCCTTAAGCTCAGGGGGCATGACCACACTAAGTCTATTCCTGGCAAAGATTTGTTTTGCTTTCATGGTAATCAGTTTGCCCTCATCATTTACATTGCGGCAAATGACTTTAAATCCCTCGTTCTGGTTAAACACCCTTTTGAAGGGCACACCTAGCTCAACATATGCTAGGTTAATCACACTTGATATATCAACGGGTTTATTTTTGTATTTTACCTTTATTCTTAGGTTAACTGCAATTTTTACATGTAGATGGTTATTGGAGACCCTTCCGTGTTTTACCAAAGACAACCCCCTGCACAGTGGAGTGACTGCACGATCACAGGCGTCACTATGGGCTCGGCCTCTTTTTCCCCGACCCCCAATGGCCACACACAATCCCACACAGCTGTGAGGTGTGCGCCACCGGTGGGGCTCCGGCACGAATGCTTAAAAAAATTAAAATATTGCAGGTGCCTCGGCCACGGTAAGTAATAAGAAATCTTAGGGTGGAGAAAAGACCCTCCAACCACGTCAGGAAGGCCGGAAGGCCAAGAAACAGCTGCACTCCAGCAGGTCACTCGCACTACGTAGGGATAACAGCTGTTGTTGGCAATCCTGGGCGTTCGTGATGATGTCTACACTATTCTCGAGTTGTGTGGAGGCGTTATCCAGGGACGGTCAAGGTCGTTTGCTCAATTAAACCGGTTATTAGAGTTGTTTAGGTTGGTAAGGTCGAGGTATGGTCTGTGGTAAAGTCGTGGTTTGGCTGTTCAGGGAAGGTGCGTTCCCACTGCTGCCAGTCACCAATTGGATATTGTTGTCAGGAGCGTTGGCTGTTGCTGCTACTGCTGTCCGGTGAATATCCATCCGTGGTTCGTGGAGAGAGGTGAACGAACTTTTCAAGTTGACTTTACTGTACGAGCTTAAGACAAAATAGGTTGTTTATTTTTTTAATTTCCTGAAGATTAACTCCTCCCACTTATTTCATCTTGATTAACCACGCTAAACCTAACCTAACGTTAACCTAGCCTAACATGACGTTAACTTAACCTTATCTAATCTAACCAAACCTAACCTAACCCCTCAGATAGTATGAGGGTGTTTAATCATCAGGTGAAATAAACTAGGGAGTAGCTGCCCTTCAGGAGATCCATATTTACTTAGTCTAGGTTGTGACCGCACCTTACCCTTATCTATACTATTTGTAACTGGAGTGATAAACAGGTTCAATAGCAGACACATGTAAGATAAATAAAAGAAAGACATAATACTTGAAGCAATTTTTTACTTTGGCATTTTTTATAGTCAATAATAAACAGTTTGATGATGATAATAATAATAATAATAATAATAATAATAATAATAATAATAATAAGTAAGATGAGCAAATTTCTTGGAATCGGACATTAAAAAATATATTTATTTCTTGTATTTAACGAACGTTTAATGACGTCACTAAAGGCACCCTTGGAACAACTGACATGAATAAGAAACAAACACACACACACACACACACACACACACTACTACTTTGTTGTCACTCGGGATGGAGTATGACGGATCATCCAGCTATGATACAATGATATGGGTTATTAAGGATGTTACCTACGTTGGTGGGTTCTGAGGTGACTAAAGAAGCCGATACTCGACCAGCAGGATCGTTCACAGATGTTTAACATGTGGAGGGCTGCATCTAGTGCGGGAGGGGCGGCGGCAGCGTCTTTCAGACGTTGGTGCTTGTCTGCCTCGCTATACAGTCGTCTAGCTCGAAAGAACTGACACCACCTTGTGTGGTGCCCCTCCAAGCTTGACGGTGTGGAGTAATCGGCTCCCAGGTGAGGGCGTCAATTTGGTACTTTTTCAGGTTTGTCTTAAGACTATCCTCATACCTTTTCAGTTGCCCGCCGGCGTTACGTTTACTATTCGTTAGGTTACTGTAAAGTAGCTGCTTTGGCAATCTACTGTCTCCCATGCGGGTAACATGGCCAGTCCAGCGGGCCTATTGGCCCATACTGGGCAGTCCCATTTACACCCAACCCCTATCGCTCATATATCCATCCAACCTATGTTTGAAGTTACCCTGCGTATTCGAGTTAATGATGATGTTTGATAACGTGTTCCACTCATCCACTATATTTCCAAACCAATGTTTACCTATCTCGCGCCTAAATCTAAATTGGTCTAATTTAAAACCATTGTTGTTCATGGATAATTAAGGTAGCCTCGATGCTCCTGCAGTTGGTATCAGCAAGAATACTGACATTTGTTCTCTTGTCTTCCTGGCGAACTCGGAGGATGGAACGTAGACTACATTGGTGAAAGTTTTCAAGTGCCTTGAGGTGCCTCCTGTATGTGATACATGTCTCGCTGCCATATAGCAGGGTGGGGAGGACCACTGTTCGATATACTCATATGTGTAACTTCGTAGATATGTTCAGCTCCCGACAGCTGAAAACACGGTTTCGGAGTCTGTCAAAGGCTTGAGATGCACATCTGATCCGATGTTGAATCTCTTCATCGATGTCCGCGGTGGTGGACAGGTGGGAGCATTGATACCGAAAGTGGGTAACATTGGAGAGGGTAGTACCGTTAAGCTGGAAGGATGGTGGAGATGTGGCTGAACCAGAGGCAGGCTGAAAGAAAACACACACACACACACACACTGCCGTGATCGGAAACACATTCAAGCGGGGTTTAATAGCTGTTTTAATGACCTTTTCATTCGGTGTTTTAAACGATCGTTGTAACTAATTGTCAGCGATGTGATTAGAGGAACTTAACTCGCTTACTTTAACGATTAAGTGATGTTTTTTTTTTCTACTATCTGATGATGTAAGAACGCTTCTAACTGGGCCACTTAACGATACAACGATAGATTCTCACATATTCTTAAGTTCAATGTTTCTTCTTAATGCATTTACACATTCACTTATTCTACGGTATAAAAATGGATTATCAAAGGTTCGTAATATTAATTATTTCTTCCTAACTGAGTCATTTAACTTGCCTGTAACTTGTCAGGTAAAATTCAATGAAAAAAATATTCATCAGAGTCTTCTGACGAGCGCTGGTCTCTTATTTTAATACTTTAAATATTAATGAATAAAAAATTACACCAGTATAATATTGATAAAATGAGAAATAATAAAAGTTGTAATGTTAGAAATAATAATAATAATAATATAAATAATAATAATAAGACAATGAGGTAGTAGTTGTAGCAGTAGAGTATTATTTTAAGAGTAAAAAAAAAGAGGAAGACCCAGAGGAAAAAAGAGAGATACAAGACAGAAAGAAAGATTAACAAATAGAGAGAAAGAGATAAAGACAAGGAAAGAGAGGAGACAGAGACAACCAGATGGAAAGCTAGAGAGAGAGAGAGGGCAAAATCAGTCATTTTAGGTGAAAGTAATTCATTATGCAGGCGACGGCGTTCACGAAGCTGCCTCTTAAACCTACTCCTCTTCCTCCCTCCATTTCCTTCCTCCTCACATTCCTCTTCTTTTTCCTATTCCTCTTCCACCTCCTCATTCTCCTCCTCTTCCTTCTCCTACTGGAACCAGAAATACGCCAGAGTAAATTTCTTCTTCCTCATTTGCATATTCTTGAAAGGAATGTTAATGAAATTAGCAAAAAGAGCCAACTTAATTTCGGGCTGCGGGAGGAAGTAGCACCGGGTTAATATAGTGTAGGAGAAAAGATTATTGTCACAGCGCTGACCTTGACCTCCTGAGGCTAATGACGGACTAACTCACACAGACTGATTACTATACCCTTCCTCAAGTTGATTGACGAGTTAACCATACACACAGGGTGATTACAACATCCTTCTTGATGTTGAGTAGTGGGCTAACTCATGCACATATTGATTACAATACCCTCCCTGCTGGTGTTGACCGGTAGACTTACTCAAGCTCAGATTAGTTTCAATACCCTTCTGACACTGCGTATGTTGCGGTACATTATGGAGACCGTATATGTCCAGGACCTCGGAGAGACATGACCGGTCACCCAAGCGGCTAACAGACCGATCAGTGGCGAAGAGGATTGAATTGAACTGAAACAGTTTATTTAGCCAGAAAAACACAGATACAGAGTGGATATTAGTAACAATATTAACATGGCTGAGCCAGTTGAGAACCTGAGATCTCCTGTAGGCACCTTATATATGCTGTACATTTATCTCAAGGAAGTGTCATGTTACATTTAGCAACATCTGGAATTATAAGTATATACGTAAATTACAGTAGAATTGAAAAAAATAAATATAATGGGGAAGCAGTACAACATGGGTTGTGCAGTATTAAGGTTGAGCAGGAGGACAGAGCTGTCAGGATTATGTTTAGTTGGCAAATTTATTTATTACAATGGTAATTTCTTATCTAATTACATGATAATTTCCGATAAAACGGTTTTGATGGCACAATAAAAGCAGGTATATATATATTACGTATTGCAAGAAATATTAATATTTAGACAATAGATATTTTTTAAGTGATGATTTAAAGGAAGGGAGTGTAGTCTTTGCTCCCATGGGTGGGGTACAATACGGATCAGGGGCAGAGCTTGGGGGGGGGGGGCCTCCAACATTGCATTTGAAGTATTAATACCTATATTATTTATATATGAGCTTACTTTCTCAACGAATCCATTGAAAATGTCGTATCTATATCCTAGGGACAATATTGTTTTATATCGCTAACGGATATTATCCAGAATGGTGTTTTGATTTCCGGTCACTTTTACTTGCGGTATGAAATTCTTATCAATTATAACTTCATTAATCAATCATTACTTGCGGTGGGATCTGTCCAGGGCGTCACAATGGTATATGCCTCTAAAAATGCTAAAATTCATATATATATATATATATATATATATATATATATATATATATATATATATATATATATATATATATATATATATATATATACACATATATATATATATATATATATATATATATATATATATATATATATATATATATATATATATATTTTTTTTTTTTTTTTTTTTTTTTTATATATATATATATATATATATATATATATATATATATATATATATATATACATATATATATATATATATATATATATATATATATATATATATATATATATATATATATATATATATATATATATATATATATATATATATATATACTGTATATATATATATATATATATATATATATATATATATATATATATATATATATATATATTTTTTTTTTTTTTTTTTTGTAATATATGGACACAAAGTAGTGCCTTCAGCTGTATATTGTTATATTACTATTATTAATTATGTATAGTAAAGTATTACAGAACATGTATTAATTCTATGTAATATTCTATTTATTGTGCACCATATTATGTATATAAATTATCACATTTATACTTTATGTATTCAGCTTGTGAATGCTGGCATCTGTATAGGCCAGCGCGTAGTAATACATAGATAGATGTAGAGGTAGTTAATACCGAGTCCTGGTGGTGTGCCCACAGGCTTTTTTTGTGTCCGACTGTATCATCTCCCGTACGAGAATAGAACCTACTTTTAAAGACAACAAGTGTTTGTATATACCCTCAGTAGTATAGAACATTCTTTGGGTATCTGGCAATACGCTAGATGGCGCAGTGAGTATTTCTCAGTGAGATTCAGTGGACCAAGCCTTCCCGGGACTCTGTTTATGGCGTCTCTTCCACTTCAGCCGACAGCAAGACTACTACAAGCCTCTAGACTTACAGTGTTGTGAAGTGCTATGCTGTGTACAGTGCTGTGCTGTGAAGTGAAGTGTTTTGTGAAGTGCTGTGCTGTGTATTTTAATCATAATTGTCTGTGCAAGTTGCGGTCAGATGACCAAGGGAGCAGCCCCACAGTACGTTCTCTCCCGTCTCTGGTCTGAGGGTGACTGAGGAACCCGCGCTCGACGCTGCCCACCCGCTCCTACGTCTGGCAGCGCGCCAAGTCTCTCCCCTCCCGCCAGGCACACACACACACACACACACACACGCATTCACCTTATATTTCTGGTGACTTACTGTAAACTTCTGTAATTCTGTGCATAGATTACGAGGGGCTGACCCGGTCTTTTGCACAGATAGAGTACAGAAGCAGTCGGCATGTCTCACAGGGATCATAACGATACCCTGGACGATGGGGTTACGAGTTTTAGTGTGGGAGACCTCTCCCCACCCACGTTTACGCCCCACGCCCCCCACAGTGACAGTGCCCAATCACCCACAGAATCTCCTCGCTCGTCGCGAGCCAGCTCTCCTGCGATGCATGCGTCCACAGATCTCCTTCAACTGATAAAGTGGATGGAAACTTCTCGACGCCAGGACGATATGGCAAGGAGAGAAGAGGAAGAAATTAGGTACAAAGAGTCTGAAAGACGACGCCACAAAGAGGAACAAACACGCAGAGAACTCGAAGAGATACGTAGACGTGAGGATGACCTTAGAAGACAGGAGGATCAAGCCAGATTTGAAGCTTTGATTTCTCTGTTAGCCTCCCCACAACGTTCTACCGTACAAGATTCGTCTGCTACAACTGATGTTGATGCGACTAGAGGTACTGGTACCTCATTTCCCAGAGTCGGAACAACACCTCAAAAGGCTGCTGTACAGACGCCTCCCTCTCTGATGTCTGACGCTTCTTATCAGATGTTTCGGGAATGGCGTCGACGTTGGCAAGACTACGCAACAATGGTTGACTTGTCCAGTTTATCACAGCCGAAACAAATGATCCAGCTTCGTATGTGCTTGTCCTTAGAGACACAACGTACTCTCGAGCACACACTTCAAGTGCCTCCTACGACAACTCTGACGGTAGAGGCCGTGCTCGACACGTTGCAGGAACACGTCAAGGGACAGCGCAACGAAGCACTCAGGAGAAGACAACTCCTCCAATGTAAACAGCTTGAGGGAGAGTCTTTTGACGCGTTTTTTGTAAGGCTCAAAAGGTGTTCAGAGGAAGTTGATGTTTGTCCCGGACATTCTCAAGTCTGTGAAGAAACACAACTTAAGACAATTATCTTAACGGGTGTCCGAGATGAAGAGCTAGTTCAGCGTCTCATTTCCCTCGACCCCACTTCCTCCCTTCAAGATGTTGTTATGAAATGTCGAGCGTACGAGGCCGCCAGGTGTGCGACTTCAGCTTTACGCTCACAGCCTGACCAGGTGAGGGCGGTGTCTTCCTACAGAAAGGGTAAGAAGCAGCAAAGTAACCCCACCCCTCACCCTTCAGCCACACCTTCAGCAGCAGATTTGTGTAACAGCTGCGCGAGACAGCATAATGCCTCCCAGTGCCCAGCTGCTCAAAGCGTGTGCAGAAGTTGCGACCGCCAGGGTCACTGGGCTTACACAGTCAAGTGCCCTGCTAGCAAAGTTCAGTGTAGACTTTGTGGTCGTGTGGGCCATTATGACAAATGTTGTCGTAAGAAGACACATAAAGGACACCACCTAGGATCCAAGAAGTCATCCTCAGGTAGTGCTGGCGCGCCCCCTCCTTCTGGCAAGCATCAAGACGCTGTGTCCAGTCGTTCCTGCCGTCGTGTACGTAGTTCCACAGACACGACGCCCCAGCACATCAATGTCGTCATTTCTTACGGTAACTCGTCATCCAGTCTTCAGATGTTACCTGACACCGGTGCTGACGTCTCAGTAATTGGTCCACAACATTTAGCAAGTTTGGGAATACCCCGGAGCAACCTACAGCCCCCTCCTCAGACAACGAAACTGACAGCTGATGGTTCCAAGATGGCTCCAGCTTTGGGATCTTTCTGGGCTACCCTTACCTTTGGTAAGCAGTCTTGCTCAGCCCGGATTGATGTTCATAATGGTATCCCGACTCCGCTCTTATCATATGGCCATTGTCAGGAGTTGGCCATTATTTCCAAGGAATTCCCTAAACCTATTTCATTGAAGGCCGTCTTCACATCAGAAGAGTCTACAGCACCGGATGCAGACAAGACTCTTGAAGATCTCCGCACCGCAGCCCGGGCCGACCCTTCCTACATCCGGCTCGTCGACTGTGTGTCTCAGGGATTTCCATCGAATCGATACGACCTTCATGAATCGCTACTCCCGTACTGGAAAATACGCGAGGACCTCTATTGTGATGGAGACCTCGTCTTGTATGGTCCACGAGTAGTTATTCCTGCTGCCCTACGCCGCCGTACCTTGGCCCGCCTTCACGACAGCCATCGAGGAGTGGAGGCCACCAAGCGACGGGCGAAGCAGACTGTATTTTGGCCCGGAATCAACGCGGACATTGCAAGTACCGTCCGTGCCTGTGAACCGTGCCAGATTCTGCAACCTAGCCAGCAACAGGAACCTTTAATGTGCGACGATAACCCTTCAAGACCCTTCGAGTCTGTGTCGGCCGATTTCTTTGCAGTTGCAGGGAAGTCCTTCCTCGTCATTGCCGACCGACTGTCTGGATGGCCTGTTGTCGTCCCCTGTGGTAGTGATACAACGGCTACTGCTACCATCCGGAGCTTCAGGCATTACTTCAGAGAAGTTGGTGTTCCCCTCCGCCTCAGGACTGATGGAGGACCCCAGTTCACCAGCCACGAGTTCCGGGACTTCATGGACCGTTGGGGAGTCCGTCATGTCGTGACCTCGCCCCACTACCCCCAGGCGAATGGACACGCTGAAGCCGCAGTCAAGACTGTGAAACACCTGATCCTTAAGGTGTCACCCTCAGGAAATATCGACTGCGAGGACTTCGATCGAGGTTTGTTGGAGTTACGCAACACCCCGAACTTCACCGGACGCTCCCCAGCCCAGGTTCTATACGGACATCATCTCAGGTCTTGTGTTCCTGCCCACCCGAAGTCTTTTTCTCAAGAGTGGCAGGCCAAGACTGAAGAATGTGACCGCCGTGCAGCAGAACGAGCCGCAGATGTCGCTGCTCGGTACGACTGTCATGCCCGCCCCCTTCCCAGGTTGAGTATCGGCCAGCAGATCAGGATTCAAGATCCGGTATCTCACCGCTGGGACAAGGTTGGGGTTGTCATGGGTATTGGCCGGTCCAGGGACTACCAAGTGCGTCTTCCTAGTGGTAGAGTATGGTGGAGGAACCGTCGTTTCCTCCGACCTGTGGAGCTGCCTAGTGTTGACCCCTCCCCAGTTGAGTCCCCTAATGTTGATGTCTCTAAAGTAAATCCATCCCCACCTTGTGTTTCTGCCCCAGTACTCCGCAGGTCCGAGCGACTCAGAAACAAATGGTCCGCTCAAGATGAAACTATGAGCGTATAGGGGGGAGGGAGGTGTATGATATATATGGACACAAAGTAGTGCCTTCAGCTGTATATTATTATATTACTCTTATATTAATTATTAATTATGTATAGTAAAGTATTACAGAACATGTATTAATTCTATGTAATATTCTATTTATTGTGCACCATATTATGTATATAAATTATCACATTTATACTTTATGTATTCAGCTTGTGAATGCTGGCATCTGTATAGGCCAGCGCGTAGTAATACATAGATAGATGTAGAGGTAGTTAAGACCGAGTCCTGGTGGTGTGCCCACAGGCTTTTTTTGTGTCCGACTGTATCATCTCCCGTACGAGAATAGAACCTACTTTTAAAGACAACAAGTGTTTGTATATACCCTCAGTAGTATAGAACATTCTTTGGTTGATCTTGATGGTCAACAA